>NC_092213.1:23119195-23124022 GCF_043381705.1 Parasteatoda tepidariorum
GATACTGTGGTGAGAGTCACATCTTGGCATATTAATATTTCTATTAAGTTTAAAAAAGGATTAATTAGCCAAACTTTCTATACCTACCAAAATAAAAGATTGCCTGCTATGTGGGACATGTTCGTACATCAAATGTTACTCTATGTCGGAATATTATAGTTCACATGTTAGTAAAACTTTTTAAAACGTAAAAGATAGTTTAATTTTCTGCTATGCTATATTGCAAGATTTCAAAAGCGTTTTTTTAACAAACAAATTTCATTATCATATACGAAAAAGAATATTTAATTTCTTATTAAGTAATAACGATGTTTTTAGAAGAAAAAAATTATTTACAATGCTAATTTAAAAATATCTGTAAATAATATTCATTCCAATTTTTCAAGTCAAGAAAAATATTTTTCAAATCATTCATTCATATTTTACTAACCAAGTATTTTATCTTTACTATCCAAGTATTTTCATATCATATTTTACTTCAACTTTAAAGGAAGGTCATTCATGTATTTTTCATATAAACTTCAATATACTACATAATAATTTAAACACTAATGTTTAAATTATGAAAAAAATTATATAATTTTAAAAAATAAAAATAATAATTTGATTTCATATATTTTTTAAGTAAATTTTTATGGAACTATATTTATTTAATTTAGTTTTTAGATTGTTTTATTTTTGTAGAAAAAGTATCCAATATTTATAATTTGTAAAAAAAATCTATTTAACCATTTTTATTAAATTTAGCTTAATAAATGGATTGATTTACTAATGTTCAAAATTACTTATAACGTTTTTTTTTAATTGGAAAAAAGATTTTTACTACGTATAAAGGATAATTTTTAATAAATAGTTTAATTGTTAGCAAGCTTTAAAAAAGTTTTAGTTTTTTGTTTCTTATTCCTCTATTTCAATAACGACAGCAATTAGTGTAAAAACGCTACGAAAAATTTTATAATTTACGTAAAAAAATCTTTCAATTCATAAAAGTCATACGTCGCTCAGAAAAATAAACACAGTTACACAAGGAGCTTTTTTAATATTTTGTGATTTATTGTATCAAACACATATACATAAAATTATCAAAACTCCACACTGAGAAAAAAACTCGAAATTTACCGTCTGTATGGTAATAATATTTCTTGAGGGAAAAACATAATTATGCTATTAAAAACCAAAATATTAGGTATTCAAACCATTTATTTGGTAATTTTCCATTTCATTTCCTATTTGGTGCTCCCATAGAGCTAGAAACACTATAAGTTTTACCATATTCTGGTAGTTTGATCAATTTTTTTTCAGTGAAATAAGAATGTTGATAGAACGATAGACAAGAGAATTAATAATTTGGAAATTATAACAGTTTATTGGATCAAAATTTCAATTTGTTATTTATACCTCTTTACATATAATGAGAACTGAATATAGTGAGATTAATCGCATCAACAGGACAAGTAGCTGAAAAGTTGCGATGATTTTTATGAATGAAAAGGTACTATATTTTTGTCTTCAATTTATTTACACTTCTTACCCTGGTATTTCAATGCTATCTGGACAAGTGCAGCACTGTTTCTTGTGTAATTTTTTATACTGAATTAAATCATTCCATATTTGAGATTATCATATTACTACACATATAATTTATATTTTGAATCAGCATTTAATCACTTTTCCTTTTGTTTTTGAATGAATTCTGCCCTAAATTTCATTCAAATATTACTGCTGTTTATTCAAACTAGGCTTTCTCTATAGTATAACTAGTTACGTTCAATTAAATATTTTCATCTAGTTTAATTTTTATCAACTGTATACTGTATTAATTGCAAAGTAAATTGCTCAAATTTTCTGAACATGTCGGACAGAGATGAATTGTACTAAATAGAAATGCTTAGTTTTAATAATACATAAAATATTCTTTTCATCATTGGTTTCGAGCGAGTATTCATATCCCTTAATTTTGATTGCTTTAATTTATTGCACTGTTAGGAAGTGTCTCGGAAAAATGGTTAAATATAACAATTTATTTAATTGTTATTTTAACAAAACAGTCGAATAACCATACATATGATGGTATTCAAAGTGTTAATTCATCATTGTAAGTAAAATATTCTTTGTAAATAGAATATTCTTAGTAAAATATAATAAATATTCTTAGTAAAATATTCTGTGTAAGTAAAATATTCTTTTCATCATTGGTTTCGAGCGAGTATTCATATCCCTTAATATTGATTGCTTTAATTTATTGCACTGTTAGGAAGTGTCTCGGAAAAATGGTTAAATATGACAATTTATTTAATTGTTATTTTAACAAAACAGTCAAATAACCATAAATATAATGGTATTCAAACTGTTAATTGTAAGAAAAACCGTTTATTAACTGCTTTCACCTAATACGAATAAACAACCAATATTTAATCGTACCAACTAGACCCACCTAATGAAACTTAGTTCCTTGCAGCTGAATAAATATTATACAAGAGAGGGCTAATCTGTCAATCTCATGATCGACGGAACGGGGGCTCGAGTCCAGCTTTGACACCACAACATTTTAAGCATTTCCTTCAGCACATGAAGCGTTTCCAGTGTCCTGCACTCCCCAATTTGTGACCCTGCACTGTTGGAATATGATACTTTCTCTCACGCTTAGATGGCAGCACCATAAAAGCTGCTTAACACGAAAGTATAGTATTTCGCATCTTTTACGATAAGTGAAACAACCTGATGAGCTAATTAAACCACATTAAACTTTTCATTTCACAAAACGCAACTTAACCACAACCTAACTCCAATACCCATTACCTAACACAAAACTTAGCTCCAATGTTCAGTTAAAAAAAAAAATTTCGGTTTTGAAGCCATGCTAGTTGTAAATGGTTAAAAAATTTGTATAGTTTTGTACTCATGATAACCATATATTTGTATGCGATTTCAAAACCATCAAAGTAAAAAATGTTCCTTACCGTAAACTTAACGGTTAATTGGATAAAGAGACTGTGGTGAGAGTCACATCGACCATGTCAACATTCATCTATGTTAAGGTATCCCAACATAGATGAAGGTTGACATGGTCGATGTGATTCTCACCACATTGGTGACCTCCGAACGTGATGAGAACACCCCTACCTTGACAGAAACGGCCATTTCGAATTGATCACGTCTACTTCGATGGATGGTCCCCATTGAACAGCTGACTTGCTACTTATGACTGCGACATTATCCACCTCCTCATGCTGTTGCTACTCAGTCTCGATCACTCACAACGTCGGCCTGTATACACTCGATTGCAAAAGGAAGCAAAGGAGCGACCGTGAACTTAATACAGCTCTCAGGATCAGTACTGAAGAGGTACGGTGATCTTAATACAGCTCTCCCGGCTTCTCACAAAACAGCAATGAATCAACTATTGGTATTCGTTCATCGTCTTCTATTCTATCCCTGACATAATTCTGGTGGGGGAGAACTGTAGTGTATCTACCACAACAAAAATATAATTGAAATTCGCTAGTATGTAAGACATGTTAACTCGATTCTATGGCGAGGTACCTTTTCATAGATGAAGGTTAACATGGTCGATAACTACTCTCTCCCAACAAGACTATTGTCGGGTTTTTTTTTATAATCGTCGTTGAACAGCCGAACAAATTGTATGGGTTTACGACTACTAATGTTCAACTCCGTAACCTTGTAATTTTGAACCCGATCCAGAAGACAAATAAACTCCTGGATCGAGTGTTGGGAGAAATTTGCCTTCGTGGGGGACTTTTTGATGGAGCTAATCCGCATTTGTGTTACATGGAGAGGAAGACCAAAGGAACCTCCCACATTTAGCCTGATGGCAAAGAGACTCTAACCCATGATCCGTCTACCACAGAGGATATTTCACGTCAGCACTGTGGTCGGTGCAAGCCGGATGCGGAATTCGTATCGACTGGGATTCGAACCCGGTTCGTCGGATTTGAAGGCGAACGCTCTATCTCCTCAGCCATTGCAGCTCTGTCGGTTATTTTGCTGTAATTTTGAAAAGAAAATTCCAGCAGTGTAAATAAGTTCGAGACAAAAATAGTACTTTTTCTACATAAAAGCCCTCGTCCCGCTCGTTTAATGTAATTTTGTTTTATACTTTAATCAATTTTTTAATTTATCTGTTTTTTTCGCCTTATGTTATCGCATATAAATAACAAATAAAAACTTTGACACAAATTGTTTTTGCATAAAAGTAAACAAACGTAATCTTTTGACAAGCTTTTAAAACTACAGTAAGTCTTATCTCTAAAATCTCAGAACCCAATTTTATAAAACAGAATGATTTTGTTTAAAAAAAAATTACCTCGTAATTAATATTAATGCAAAAGTAAGAAGAAAAAATGCAAAAAGGTTTCCAAAATATAGCAAGTTTTCTATATGGATTGTGTTGTCTGATTAGAGTAAAAGATATTTTTTGTAAAATTTAAGTGCTGCAGTTTTTTTACCGATTATATTATTCGTAGCTGTTAAAAGCTTTTTAAAATTAAAATTTAAGAAATAGTTTAGACTCTAAAGCTCTATTTCAGAATTGTATCGGAAATTTTTTAAGAGATTGGTTAATTTTTAAAAATAATAGATCTATGTAAAAAAATTTCTATGCTGTAACTACTATTTCTTGTTTTTTTTCTGACATTGAGTAATTTTGACCAGTATTAGGAAGTAAATGTTTTGTTTGCTTTCTTTTTTCTTTTTTATTGTTATTTATTAATTTATTACTATTTAAAATTCATTCCGCTTTAATTTTCCATCTTTTAAACTAGGGATTTAGGTTAACTATATATATATATATATGTTAATTCATCA
>NC_092213.1:23124492-23156021 GCF_043381705.1 Parasteatoda tepidariorum
TTTAACTGGAGCTCTGAGCTGATATATATTTAGTTAACCTAAATAGTTAACCTCAGTGGACAGGCGACCCATCTCAAGTTTACGACTTTCAAGATTCAGCTCCGCAGCCTTGTAATGTTGAACCCAATCCAGAAGACGAGGAAGAACTCCTGAATCAAGCAATGGGAGAAATTAGCTTGCATGGAGAACGTTTTGGTGCTTCCACGGTTAGGTTGAAGGCAAATGTGCTCCAAGGATATTTTACGTCAGCACTGTGCTCGACGCAAGCCGGAGGCAGAATTCTCATTGACTTGCCATAGCTGAGATTCAAACCTGGGCCATCTCATTGGTAAACAAGCTCTCTATGCTCTGAGCAGCAACGGTAATAGCGATTTAGTTTGAATAAATTTAATTTGATTAAATTCAGGGTGATTCAGTACAGTGATTACTGTTTTTTTGGGGGAGGCGGGAAGTAAGGCAGAACATAATGATAGCAACCCATGGGCATATATGATATTGTATGCCACGGCGCTTTCCTACTATAAACTGTATGTTCGTGCGTATTAGAGCCAGTATTTTCATTTACCTGAATTATCTTGCGTTAATGTAAATTTATGTTATGTTTTTTAATAAATATGGCCGAAAATTGTATTCAAGTAAATGCAGAAATAACTCTTTTATTGTAATTTACTGATTTGTCCTCGAAATTTGCGAGGGCTACAAGTTTGTCACCAAGTATACATATTTAGATAAACCAAGGCCTGTTTGAGTTAAATTTCTACAATAATTATTCGACAACATGAAAGTATTAGTACAACTTCTATTGATAGCTTTTCTTAGAAATATATCACCAGTATTTAAAGGCAAATATGGGTTTATTTCATTAATTATTTAGTTTGCAACAATAATAATCAAAATCAGTTATTAAAAAAAATTTCCTTTTCCTTTTTTCAATGTTTTTAAAAACTGAAGTTAATCTTTGAAAGAAAAAATAATAAATTCTAAAAACATGGAAGGCAGACATCTTTTCAACCCGTTCAGTCAAAGATTTATGATTTTAAAAGAAGGGGCGATAAGATCGCGCTGTCACAATTACATGCAGCCTTCAACAGTCTGCTAAAATGGTCTCCTCCCGCTCGTGATAACTGACTTAAAATAACTTCCCACTCTTCCTCATCTAGCTATTACCACAACTACTCGCATGCAGCGACAACAATCATTGTAGAAACCATTTTATATTTCTTAACCATCCAATCTTATATGTTACGTAATATTTCTACCCTTCTTCACAGTGGGCCAGCAACCAAAGTTTCGCGGCCAAAATTAGTAATTCTATGAAATTTGTTTCAAAATTTGGGGATTTTTATGTGCAGGTAAATTGAATTCGTAGTTGAAATTTTGAAATACACTAAAAATACCAACAAAAAAAAAACAAAATAGCAGTTGAAATACGGCGAGCAAAAATAAAATTAAATAATATAGTACGTTTAAATAATGAAATATAGCAACGAAAATATAATAATTTTCGTAATTTTATATTAAAAATGAAAAGCAAATTATATTTCCGAAGTAATATTACAAAATAACGCAAATTAATTACAAAATAACGCGAAAACATGAAGAAAAAAAACATAAGTTTTGTTTTTCGGTATATTTTGTCCACCATTGCAATATGGGCAAAATGGGGCAGCTTTTTTCGAAAGAAGAAACATCAAAGAAGTCAACAAAAAAAAAGTTTAGCTAATTACCTCTTGGAACTTTTTAGAGATAAGTTTTGAAAGTGATTCAAACATTGTAAAATGTCAAATGATAAGATATAAACTGTAAGTTTGTCAAGAGTATTAACTAATACAACACACTGAAAAATTGTACTATAATTTCAGACTAATTACTCTGATAAAAATGCAACAGTAAAGTGAAATTCTTATATATATTTCTGAAATATAAATTTAGAAGTTACATTTAAAAAAAAATTTAACATATTTTTTACTACATTGTACTCTCGTCGTCCAAAAAGTAAATTATGTTTGAAATGATTATGAATACTTAATTTGGGCGATATTAAAACTGCCTACACATATTTTAGTTGAAAATTTAATTTTGACTTTTGGCCAAAGATCATGGTCTTCTGGCCCACTGTGCACTCTTGCAGTTAAATTTAGAAATGACCTCCGGCATGCAAAATACACATTATACCATGACCTGCAAAATACGCATTGTGCCATGACCTGACGCCTGCAAAACACGCACTGTATCATGACCTGTAAACTGCAAAACTGAAATTACTCAGTTTTATTCAAGAGCTCAATACTTAAAGGGCTAATTAGTTTGTTCGTTTTTTTTTTCGCTTAAATAAAAAAAAATTATTTATAAAGTGTAGGTCTTTTTCCTCTATTCAATTTGAAATCTTTGTTTTGATCATTTTTATCTTGCCTTTTATGTCATATATAATGTCGTTATGTCCAGTACTTCGCCCCGTCTTGTCCTTTAATAAGAGAATATGAAGTTTTCTTTCCTTTTAACTTAAAGTATAAGAAGCTGATTCATTCATGAAATAATTTTTTATCTATTCATGCAGGTATGTAAACTTATATTTAAATCCCTTTAAAAAAATTAACATCATAATAACACTTATTCATTATCTTTTGTTTGTTTCAAAATATGACTAATTCACATGAAAAGTCAATTATTTCTTTCATGCTGATTGAAATTTTTTTTTATTCCTTTAAGAAGTATGACTGTTATATGATCTGAAGTCTACATAATTCATTCTTTCATAAAATATAACTTATTTAATTCTGTTCAAAAAATTTATTTCTATCACAAATTTATTTTTTATTTTTTTATAAATATACAATCGATAAGTGCATACTAAGAAAACACGTGAAACGTTAAAACGGAATTTTGTTTAGTGTAATGCATGAGTTGTTAAAAAAAATTTGCTATCAAATTATTTTAAATTTTAAACAGGGCAAAAAACATAATTTAAAATGCATCCAAAAATGAACATTGACACTGCATAATTTGATATCATGAAAGAAATTTTCCAGATATATTTCGCTAAATTTTTTCACAACATTATATTTTTGTTTTTAATTTAAGTACTTTGTTGGGCGCACTTTCGAAATATTAAAAATCTTATAAAAAATTAAAAAGATAAAGAGAAGCGTTAAAAAAAATTTTAAACGTTAACATTAACTCTTGCTTAAAATGAACAAAAAGTAATCTTTGTTAATTAGGAAATTTCAGTTTTCCAATTTTCAGATTAAGTTTTATTAAATGATTGTTACTTATTAAATGAATAAAATAATTAAGTTGTTTTACACTGGAAAAAACTCAACATAAAATTAGAGTAAAAAGTACTAGCACCCTGAATGCAAGTTGATTTTATCGCACATACAATTTAAATTTGGAAACAATTCGTTGCTAAACGAGTTGACTTTCCCTTTATTCAGTAGAGTGAAATTTTAAAGTCAGTCCAATGATATGCAATTGAAGACCCTTTCAGATCCACAATCTTTTTTACTTTTGATGTCAAGCGAGCTGCAACTGGAGCTCCCAGCAATTGAAGTCTAGGCAGAGTCACACCATCCATAGGTCGCTGGTTCGACTACGGCTTGACGGACCAGATGTACAGAAAATTTAACTGACGGACCACTCTTTTTAAGAAGAGATGATTTTTATTTATTTTAGTAGTTTTTTTTTCTTTAATTTATCGCTAAATGCGATTTCAGAAGTTTTATTTTTTGTTATTAGACGGAGCTACATGTGAGGCATTTTTGTTATTAGACGGAGCTACATGTGAGGTACATTCATTGATTAGGGCATCCACAACTTATTATTATTTGTATCAAATTTATTCAGTATTATAGCTCTGTTTTCAGTATGTCTAATTCTCTATTCTCCCTCTGTATTCACTCTCAATGTATTCAGTATTATATCTCTGAATATCTATTTATTATTATTATTATCAGTAGTAACTAGTTTACACTGTTCTTGAAATCATCGCGAGTTTTAAGCATTTTCGCTCCACTGCAAGCAGAACTTATCGTCACATTATCGCCAAAGGAATTTCTTTTTTTAGTCTAAACTTTAACCAATTCCGATTAACTAGAATGTTCAACATTTAACTGGAGCTCTGAGCTGAATGTCAATGAAAGTTTCAATCATTCCGTGTAGAATTCTACAAGTAGAATTATTCATCACTTTATCACCCAAAAAATGTCTCAATCAAATTTCCAGCTTCATTAAAATTTATCTGGAGAATGAATTTATATTAATGATAGAAGTTTGTTTCTAAATTAAAGCACGCAAAATATAGAATTCTCTCATTTTAAGTCAACTTGACAAAAGTAATTTTCTTTATTTCTTATTTTACTTTGGTATTATTGTTCGTCTGTAATAAATATTTCTGCTGTTGTAATATTTAATATTAATAATATTAGTAATATTTTTAAAAATTTGTGAAGTACAAATATCTTACAAAATTGCACTTTAAAATTTTGTGAACAGTCTTGAACATCTCCCATTAAATCAGTATAAGCCCCTGTGTCTTTGTGCATTTTAATCACTGGGTGCTGTTTTATTTTTAAAAATCAAGTGAATCATCCGAAAAAAGATGCACTAAGCTGAGCAAATAATCATTAAATCTAATGATGATTACTTGGCTGTCCTCTCTCGGTAATAATCATTAGTAGCCCTTAAATTTACCATTATCACTCGTTAAATCGCTTAACAGTTGCAAGAACGCTTTGCTTTTTTTAAAAAATAAACAACCTTAGTTGATAAACAAATTCTTCTTCTTTCGAAACCATAGCATCATTTCGAAAAAAAATTTCTTCATTTTTGTTAAATTGAAAAAAAAAAATTTTAAATGTAGAATTTTGCTGGATTAAAAACCATATCTACATACCAACTTATACAGCTTCTTAAAATAGTGACAGAAAATGCTGAAATCAATAGAGGGTTATTGTGACACCTCAAATAGTTCGGTTATATGTCACTATCAAACTTTTTCCAAAAGTTTTTCATAAATTGGCAAAACTTTGTTCCTCTTTTATATAAAATTTCAAAATAACATTCCTGATTGTTAAGTAACAAATTAAAAACAATGTTTGTTTCCACTTAATATAATTTATTAATAGTTTTAAATAAAGGGTTTATGATGAAATTGATAATGCTTATTATGTAATTTCAAGTCCCTTTTTGATTGTTATTTTTTAATTAACCTATGATACCCAAGATTAGACGAACAAACAGCTAGGCTTACGGCTAGGTTACCCACTTTATAGTGAGACAACTGCATTTATGTCCTGATGAAGCTGTCTATGTTCCAGATTACAATGATAAACTGGTGCCTTTATTTAGTAATGTGGATTAATTACTAAAACATCACTTAAAAGGATATTTATTTGTTATATTAACAGTATTTTGCGAAATTTCTTTTCTTTTATTAAATTAGATTAATTTTCTAAACTTTATAAATGTATTTGTAATTTTTTCTGCCTTTTATAATGTTATTTTTGAAATTCAATTAATTTTTATACAGTGAAAAATTTAGAAACAACCAATGCTTTCACGTGTGTAAAGTTTTTGTAATTCAAAATGTTGATTGCTGACGGAATTTTTTTTAAATTTATTTCTTTTTTAAACCAGTTGAAAAATGTGAGATTTCAAAATTCTTTTATTAGTTCATTCATATTATTAATTTCACCTACCTTTCAGCTTTCATTTGTTGCTGCTGATCTGTCAAACTTCTTTAGGAAAAAACACCGAATTCCCTAGCAATATAATAATTTATTCTGCTCTTCTGATCCTAAAAAAAAAGCTTTTTATGAAATAGGTAGTCTTTTTTTTATAAGAGGATATATATACATATATATATATATATTCAGTCATAATACAAACACTGACAGAGTNAAATATAGTAAAAAGCTTTCATTGCAGCTCGTCTCTTAAGAGACCTGTACCCTCGCTATTTTGTAATATATATATATATTATATATATATATGGCATAATAATAATAAAAAGGATAATAAGAAAAATGAAAAAAACAAAGGAAATTAAGAAAATTAATAAGTTTTATTTAATGCGCATAAGCTGCAAGTATATAGAACTCATAAATTTATATACTAAAAAGCCGAAAAACAAGGACAAAAAATGAAAAGACATAATCTCCTCATCAGCTCACACGGTAATCTCGTCAAAAATGAGTGCTTTCTAATATAAAAGCAGAAAATTATGTGATTTTTTATATGATTTTGCACAATTGCCTAAGGAGAATCCGAAGGCATGACATCACAATTTTGATCCTCTTCTCCCTCATTTAGATAACCAAACGACATGCGTGCAAATCCAGCACTTTACAGAAGAACAATTTAACGAGGATGTTACCATGCACCCTTAGTCTCTTTGCATTCTGATCACTTACCGCAGCCTGTGACGATTGATTTCAGTGATCTATTGAGTCTTACGATCAGTCCTCTTTGGAACAAACAATTGCCATTTTTCTGATTCAAATTAGCTAAGCAATGACCTCATAAAAAATTTTGGCCCTTATGCTTAAAAATAAAAAATTTTCCAGAAAAACCTGGTTTCTAACTAAGATACCGAAATTTCTACCTAAAGGCCTGGTTTCTTAGGACAGGACGCCGTCAGCTGGAAATCAGCGCTAACCTCTGATTGGTCCATTTGTGAGTTTGATAGTATACGTCATCGAACGCTCATCTTGAACTACAATTGCCGTCCAACTCAACTGCAGTTGGATTACAACGTGACGTTAACCACAGAAGCAATGGCGGACAACATCCAACAGCACATTGAAATCAGCCAAGATTTTGATTTTGACATTAAACATAGCTTCTTCATTAAACATAGCACTCTTCATTTAGCTCAGCTATAATGTGTTTTTTCTTGGACAAAGTCATTATTTGTTCTCTAAAACACTGGTCGACAATAACAAAATCAATACAAATTCAAAATAAATATTTGTTTACGTTATTAACGCATGCGCAATGAGAGATAATGTCTGCGTTGGACCGACTGCTCACGCTGAGCTAACAAAAAAGTATTTTTTCGGCGTCAGCTCTACATCAACTTACCGCTGACGCCCAGATAAGGCGCTAGTTCTAAGAAACCAGACCTTGAGTTAACAAACCAGTATTTTGTTGGCGTCAGCGGGACGTTGACGTCCCGCTGACGCCCAGATAAGGCGCTTGTCCTAAGAAACCAGACCTTAAGCATCAATACTAACATTTCTAACAGTCTAATTTTCGCTTAATTTTTCCACGTTTTTTCTTTTAATTTAGCCGTAATTGTCTAAATATTACTGACACTTTCAAATTTAATTTGTCACATAGATATCTTGCGATGCGAAACAATTAAAAAAGTAAATCACTACCCGCAGTAAGAATATTGTCCTCAAAATGAATTTGTCCTCAAAAGTGACACAGTACCCACCTGAACAATTTGAGCAACAATTTTCTGATTCCTAGCTTTGTTTCAAATAACTAAACACTAAAAAACTAATTTAGCAAAAATTAAGGGATGTTAAAATATTACTAAAACTTTAATAATTGCTTCTAATTATTTAACTGTGCAATCCTGCTGATTCAATGGTTTCTAGTTGAGCAGAAATATTTGTATACCCGGTTCCGGTTATATTTTTGTTTATGTTTATGTAATGCAATCATTTATGAGCATTAAATCACCTTTAATTCAGCAAGAAAATTATGATCATTTAATCAGTCTAGAACGATCAGTTTAATTTTATTGTTTTTAAACTGTTTTATTAAAGTGCCTGGTTTGATTATAAAATGTAGGAAATTGAATTCATCACCAAGAGTTATCTTAAACGTGCAAATTCATAACCCTTCATTCGCCTATTAATTTTTCTCTAGCTGTCTAAGATTTCTTATTTGTGGAAAAGCAGGTTCAATTTTATTTTCTTCCTTCCCTGCATACATTTTCTTTTTGATTATCTTGATAAGAATCTTTTTCTTTCTTTTTTTCAGATTTCGTTTTATATTTTACTATAATTAAATTAAATTTGAATTGTGATTCTTGTCGAGACAGGCAATAAATAAGAATTATTATTATTATAAAAGAAGAATCTCTATTACCTAAAAAAGTATGTTTTTTTGTGTAAAAGGCATATCAAGAGGAATTAACGTTTATTTTATTGTGATATGTTTTTGAACCTTATTTCTCTGGAAAGGGGGAGGATAATATACCTTGCATAAGCAGCTATTTACGTCTCTCTCATCATTTTAATCAAGATTGTTTTGACAGAAAATATTCAGGGGATATTTCCGTATCCAGATCTGTGTCACGCTAACTACAATCGCCAAGGTGCCAAATAGATTTCAAACTTGCAAATTTTAAAATTAAAAAAAACATGTAGTTGTTTTCCCTGGGGTGGCTACGAGGGGGAGATTTTTGTTTCCTGCTCTGTGGCAGAATAAACGCCAAGTCTTGTCAACTTCTGGGCAGCAGCCCGCGAGAAACTATAAAAAGCATCACTGAAAGGGACCAACTCGAAATGTATGACTCGTAGCCACCCCCAGCAAATATCTACATGTTTTTTTTTAAATGTGCAAGTTTAAAATCTATTTAGCACCTTGGCGATTGTAGTTGGCGCAAAAAGTGACGATGCAGAAATATCACCGCTGCAAGCTTTACCTTTTGAGTTGGTCCTTTTCTGTGATGTTTTTTTTTTATGTTTCTTGCGGGCCACTTCCCAGAAGTTACGAACACTTGGCGATTATTCTGCCACAGATGAGGATACGGAAATCTCCCCCTTGCACTATAAAAATAGCTGAGTAATGGCAAAAATCGAGCAGTTGTGTATGAGAAACTCACATAGTAGGACAAATTCAAAGTGTATAATTCGTATCCACCCTTGTGTTATCAGTATGTATTTAATTTTTTACAACATTACAAACAAAAACTATTAGTGTTTGTAAAAATATTCTTCGTATTTACAATTACACTTAGCACTCAAAACACCAAAAGAAAAAAAGGACAAATTCAAAGGGCATATAATTTGTAGCCATGGGGATATTTCCGTATCGTGATCTGTTGCACCAACTACACTCGCCTGGATGCCAAATAGATTTAAAACTTGCAATTTTTTTGTAAAAATAAAAAACATGCAGATGTTTGCCCAGGGGTGCTCTTATTTTGCCACAGATCAAGATATGGAAATCTCCCGTCGCCACTTCTGTGCAAACATTATTTATTTGTCTTTAAATTAATTGCATATATAAGTACCCTTTGAAGCCTTGATGGTGGTAGTTGGCGCAAACAGCTATCAATTCGGAAATGTTCTCGGGAATTCGTTTTAAAGTATTGTAAAAGCTTCATTTTATTGTTTTGTTTTTTACAGATAAACAAAAATGTCAGAGCTACCACCTCCTGGAAAACATCCTGATCTTAGTGGCTTGCCTAGAGGTGCAATTAGTATTAGAGGCCTTCCTTTAGGTAGAAATACAAGGTAAAGTTATTTATCTTCAATAATCAATTTGATTTTAAGAAAAGTTTTTGAAGTGTTTAAATTTCAATTTATTTTTACTCTGAAACTATTTAAAGAAGTTAATAACTTTTTTGACTCAGTTTAACTTGTAATTAATAATAATAACTAGATAAATTCTTGAAAAATTGTTATTTTTTATAATTGTTTATTGTACTAATTATTGAATTTTCTAAGATTTTAAAAACTTGTAAAATATGAAAATTTTTGGTTACTTTTTAACAGGACGTAAGTAAATTCCTTTTTGGATTTTTTTTATTTAAATGAACAAAAATTTCATTACAATATTTGAGTAGCTAATAAAAACCAAAATATAATTAAAAACTGCTTGAATTTTGGAAATTTTTTTACTCAGAAACTTTTTCACAGGGTTTGTTTAAATTTAATTCTTATTATTTAAAATTTCATTATTTAAAGTAAAACAATTCAAAATTTTCAAACTAATATTAGATTAAGTATTTAGGTTCAAATTTTAAACTGTAAACCTCTTGTCTTAATTTGTGGAAGATCAAAATAAAGTTCCACCATGAAGAAAGAGTTTATTTATTTAGAAAAAGTATGTTGTGTCTAATATTTGTAACTTAAACTATTTAAGCACCCAAAAAAATCTATCTCCTATACTCCTATATCTATCTCCTATGACTGGATATCCCTATCTCCTATACAAAAATTAGCACATTTAAAGTTCAACCCTATAATATAAATATTAAATTAAAATCTGATCATTAGATAAACAGTTATACTAAGTTAATTATTTTGTGAACACTCTAGACATATAATTATGGCACAGTATTTTGCCTTATTGTCATTGGAAAATTGAAATAAAATATTTAAACTTTCAGTTAGAATGACATAATAAAATTGTATCTTAATTTATAATACCTTGATAATTACTATGCTTTTCTATTAAATAACCTCTTAATTTACAAAACTTTTAAGAAAATAAGTTTCATTATTTTTTGCTTCACAAATTTATTAAAGAGAAAAAAACTTGTTCCATTTTAAGCATTAATTTATTTTCCTAAAATGTGTTTGGTAGTTATCTTGAAAAAAAAGCATTTTACTTTTTAATTGTTTATTTAACTATTGACCTCTCTATTTTAGATTACCATCAATCCGAAGTCCCAGAGATTTAACTCTAGGAGCTCAACCTAAAAGAGTTTTTACACCTAACATCCCCGTCCGGCGTGAAAAAAAATCTGTTGAGTAAGTTATCTTTTATAAGAATACAAACTTTAACTTAAAGAGTTTTGTTATTTTTTATGAGCATTTTACATCGAAAACTAAATAATTTTTTTAATTATTTTTGAATCTATATTTTTATTTATTTTTTTTTTAATGTTATTATGTATGAAGTGCACTGAATTATAATTTTTTTTTATTGTAATTGAAATAGTATCTTTTTAAGTCACCATTTTTGGATTTTTAAAATAATTTCTTAGCTGTATCATTGTCTTTTGTTCTTATTTTTGTTTAAATCATGCATTAAAATAATCATGTAATTATTACTTGATTAAAAACTTCATTTGCTTCAAAAATCAGCATGTTTATGTACTCAAAAACAGGCCCCCATTTTCAAGATTTGCCAAACACGATTGAGAAAAAAAGTACTTTAAAATATAAAATGTTAATTTGCTAATTAAAAATAGAAAAATAAAGGTGAGAAACAAAAATAATTTTTCTTGTCCTGTTTTTCATCTTTTTTCTCACCCTTATTTTTCCATTTCTTGGTGACAACTTAATGTTTTATATTTCAAATCAGTTTTGTTTCTTCTCAATCACGTGTTAGCAAATGTTGGAAATGGGTATCTATTTTTGAGTGCTTAAAACATGTCCTCTGTAATTTCCAATTTGTATATTTTTGAAGTTAATGAAGTTTTTAATAAAGTAATATCTTACAGCTTCAGTTTCTTGTGATTATTTCCTTAATAATGAAAGTACTCTGTTGCATCTCATATATTTAATAAGTATTATGGAAAATATTAAGTTTGGTTCTCAATGTATCAACAAAGGAAAAAATAGATATAGAAAAGAAATAGGATTTCTTGAATATAGTAATTAAAAAATAAGTTTTCTTATAAAGGTTGTTTCAATTTGTTGCTTGAAGTTCTTAATAAATCTTGCTTTTCTACTACTTTGAGTATTGCATTTTTTTATTCTAAAGGTGCCTTCTGGACTTTTTTTTATTTTAATTATTTTTAGGCCAGAACCTGAAAGTGAATTTCAGTATATAATTAAAAAATAAATTTTCTTATAAAGATTCAGTGTTTCCTATTATCAAAATTTATTGCCTAAACTTCTTATTAAATCTTGCTTTTTAATTGCTTAAAGTATTGCATTTTTCTTATTCTAAAGGTGCTTAGTTGACTTTTACTTAACTTTTATTTATTTTTAGGTCAGAACCGGAAAAATCCCAAACTTCCACAAGTAAGAGTAAAGAACCTAAGCAGAAACCTTCATTCAGTCCTAAATGGCAAAAGAAGGAACGAACCATAATTCAGACTGAAGGATCTCTTTTTGGAGAAGGGATTGCTGCAAGTCCATCCAAAAATGGTATTAATTTTAATGAAAAATGTATAAATAAATATTATCTTTAAAAAACTAGGTTCAACGTGTCATAATGGTGTTAAAGTAAATTAAAGCTGTGGTACAATGTTTAATTAAAATATTAAATTCAAAACTTTTAATAAAATTAATATAGTTCAACCCCTCTGTTGTGAACCGTCTGTGGACCTAGCAATATGTCCACTATAAACAATAGTTCACTATTTACAAATTTTTTCAAAAATATTTTTTTGCATATGACAGTTGGTGTTAGTTTCATTTAGTGAGACGAGTGCCGAAACTAAAAATGTAGAAAATAATAATTGAAATATTACATAATTTGTTTGAAAAATTTTTAACTAAATAAATAGATTAAAAAAAAATTAATGGAAAAATACTTACTAAGATTAAAAAGTGGTTTTAATTTTGCATTTTATGTATGAAAAAAATTTGTGATTTTTGATAGTGTTTATCAATTTTCTTATCGCTTCATTTTCTTCCATTAACTTTCCTTCCTGATTTTTCTTTTATTATGGTTACGGTTTCATCATCAGTATGGATATCAAAAGTGGGCACTTCAGCATTGTTACATTCAAATTGCTCTATAACATCCCTTCTATAAAATTTTATTTTCAGTTAATTTAAAAACATAACATTTCAATTTTGTGTTTTTATAGCCACAGAGTTATTGGTAAATTGTCTTATCATCTTCGTCCTGTACAGGAATAGTCTCCCTAGAAGTTTAAATTTGAAGGACAGAAAAAAATTCTGCGTAAATAAGATTTGAATTCAGTATAACCAAATTATCGATTTCTCATCTGTTTTCTATAAGCGTTTTGAATAACATCTAAATGGGAATTTAGACGGGTTAATCAATAAAGTGCACTTCAAGTGATTGTTCACTTTACCGGAGTTCAACTGTAATTAGTGTATAATAGCGATGCTTGAAAATGTATAGATTTATGATTATAAGAATGTAAATATTGGAGTAGCCTTCAAAGCCTCTTCTAAAATAGATCTTGATTGTCGTAATTTTTTGTGTGTAGCATTAAACTAAAACGATAATTATAAGCACTTTTTTCTTTGTCTTACTGTGTAGGGTGCTAATCTTATTTAGTAACGCAAGTGCTGGAACTAAATATTAAAAGAATTAACCAACTTTAAGGAAAAAATCATCTACTTATCATTTTTAATTATAATTGTAAAAAGAAACAAAAAATTAACGACAGTTTTCTAAGTGTGGGACCATAATACTGATCTGAACATTAAGCTCTGACAATAATTAAGTTAAAATTTAATTGACAGTAAAATTTTTAGAGTAAATTTTCAATTTGACTCTTTTGTAGAATGACCATTATATATTATGACACTTTTGTAGAGCGACCAAGGGAAGCCGTACCAAAGTTCACATCTAAGAGACCTGCAGTGAAGAAGGAATTTGATATGTCTGAGATGAAAAGTGACTTAAATGGGATTCTTAGGGATGATGTAAGTATTGTTAACTCATTTGGAGAAATGTTTTAGCTTTAAAGTTAAAATAGCTGTGTTGTAATTTTTAGAGATTTGATTTAAAATAGAAATTTTCTGTAAAAATGCAGTTGCTGAACTTGTGTACGATTTATTATTTTTATTTTCTGGAACACAGTGCCAAAATACTGACATAGACTTATCTGTTATTTATCTTTTGTTGTTAAATATAAATTTTTAATTTAATCTTTTTTCTTTTTTTAAAAAAAAATAAAATGTCATTGATTAGGTGCAATTTGAAATTAAATTTATTTTCTGTGACTAAATTAAAATTTGCTGTATAGATTTCATAGCTGTATGGTTAAAATATTTACAATTTTATTTTGAATTACAAATTTTAAAAATGCTATTCCTCCCAGCCAGCTCTCACTGGTACAAAACTCTCTCTCACTCACTCTCTCTATCTCTATCAGATTTTATGTAAAATGAAAACCATAAAAGCAATAAAATAAAACATTTCATTAAATTAATTTTCTCTCAGTTTATATTTGCAATGAACCTGTAATCCTGACCAAGAGAAAAGCACCCTGATTATTTATACTTTACTATTTTAAGCTACATGAAAAATAACTCATATACCAGCCATCTTCTCGTGATGAACAGTTATAAAAAAATCTTAATGAACACTTATAAAAAAATCTTATAAAAAACTTTGTTTGGATAACTTGTACTTTTTGTAACAATATTTCTGTTTCATTCTCTTTAAATAAAATTCACCAGAAAATGATTTGAGTATCACAAAGAATTTAATGTAAGATGAACATTATTCCTGTGAGGGACGAATATCATGTTGTAAGAGATCCAGAAAATTTTTATCAGGAAAAATATTTTTCAAAATATTTGCTCTTTTGTTAGAACATTGGAAAGTAAAAGTGCAAAACTTTTAAACAAAATGAAATGTTTAAAAAACAATAATTTTGGTAGGGTATAAATACAGTAGGGTATCTAGCAAATGTTGAAAACTTCAAATTATTACTATGTTAAATATTCTTCATGTTTTAAGTGTAGTGATTTTTTGTAATGGTAATTACTTGAATCCAATTTTTGAGATGTTAGTGAAAATGCTAAATTACAAAATCTGCTTTGATAATTCCAAAATTAAGTAGTTTTTTTTTCTTTTTTTAAACCATCAATGTAATAAATTTTATGTTTAACAGTTGTCTGTTTTACTATAATTTATTAATAAGGTCAAAATAAACAGAGTTAAAATATTAAGTGTTTATTATTATTTTAAGTTTTAGGATCTTATCTAAAATATGAGTGAAAAAGAAATTGCATTTTCATTTGCACTAAAAGCTTTATATACTTATTGGTGGCTTAAAACATAATTTAAGTCATTAAATTTTTTTTAAACATCAAGCTGATTTTTTTAAAAACCATTTTTTGAAATTTGAAAGTTTTTGGAAGTTACTAATGCTGATGAGATATTTTTTGATATTATGTGGGGTATCTATGCCAAAAAGACATTCCAACAATATAAATATTGTTACCTTTTCCTGCAACAGCGAATCAATTATAATTGACTTAACTTTTCAATTTAGGGCAGCTTAAAATTATGATTCTAATTAGGATGGATAATAATTTGCTTCTTAACTTCAAAATGAAAAATATTTGGTACTTAGTAGAAAGTTATTAATGCAAGCTGGTGAAATTATAAAATTAAGGAATTTTTTAACTCTTTTGTGACGAGAGTTACAAACAAGCTTATTGCTGAGGTCGGGAATCTCTTTTACGTGGCCTGCCCAGCGCTGAAAAAATTTTTTGCTGTTAAGCCTAAATTTAGGACAGCTTAAAGATGCGATTCTTATTCTAATAAGTAAGGATTTGCTTAACTTCTAAATGAAAAATATTAGTTTCTTAGTAGAATTATTAGAATGTTATTAAAGCAAATTGTTGAAATTTTTTATATTTATTTTATAACCGTTGAACAGCCTAGTCAATTATGAGTTTATGACTAACAATGTTCAGCTCCTTAGCCTTGTAATTTTAAACACAACCTAGAAGACAAGGGAGCTTCTTGATGATGCATTATAAGAAATTGGCCTTTGTGGAGAACTTTTTGATGAAACTAACCCGCATTTGTGTTACATTGAGAGGAAAACCACAAAAACCAATGGTTAACCTAAGCTAATGGTGAACATGAAAGAGCTCAGGCAACGTGGTGTGTTATATGAAAAATAAGAGCATGTCACAGGGTTAGTAATGTGCAATTTAAATTTATTTTAATGTTAGTTTATTTATTTATTTTAAAGTTTATTGATGATGATGATGAATACGATGAAGATGATGATGTCAAACCTATTATATATCCTTGCCACCTTGATGCAGAAAAAATTAAGAAAGAGATTCCTCCAAAAAAGAAATTTGAAGATGAAGAATTTGCCAAAGGTTTTTATTTATTTATTTTTTTCATTTATAATATTTATCTCTTTGCATTTAGTTTTTACAATTGTCACTTTTATTCTACACATTTATATAATTATTTTTATATCTATGTATGACATATATATGTATAATCCTTAGAAAATAATCCCAATGATGTTAAATTTTGAAATTTTCACTAAATCGTACTAACAAGACATTTACATACATGTGATTCTTCCACCATGTGGAAAAAATCTGCCAGTTTGATTCTTTTTGTTAATGGATTTTCATCATTTTGAATTTATGGAACTGTGCCAGAATCTGCTAATATCAGGATACTTATTCACCTGGTTTGAATATCAAGCTTCAATTGTTCATATTTACCTAATTTAAAAATGACACCTTGCAATTTTTATAACACAGTTTTAAAATCGCGATTGGTATTCACTTGAGTTTAAATTCCAAAGTTGTTATTTGTATTCAAGAGTTTTCAAAATTCAATATTGCAATTTGTATTCACGAGTTGTATTCATATATCAATTTTCATATTCACGTGATTTTCCGATTCTTGTTAGAACTGAGTTTTTTACTATAAAGGTGTGCCATTCTTTGCTGATAGGTAATTCGTTAAATATGGAACATATATGGTACATAAATTTAAATCTTGATATGGAGTTAGAACACATTAAATTTTCATGGTTTTTTACTTAAAGTCACAATCACTCTTTTCGGGCCCCACATGGCCAGCATTTAATATGTAAAACTTTGTGTATCTTACAGTTCACTAAATTTTAACCTTAAATAAATTAAAAAATAATAAATAATTGTTTTTTTTTTGTTTGTTTGTTTTTTTACATTAACTTATTTTTGGATAAATACATATTAAATGCAAACAAAAACAAAGGTTCAAATGAAGTACATTTTTGTTTTTGATTTCACAACTTTAAATTTCTACACAAATTAATTAAAATATTTAAAACTTAATCCTTGAACTCGTAAGATTAAATTATAGTGTATGACAATCAGATAGTGTGCACAAAAATTATTATCAACGTATTGTATTTTATAGTTTGAGCACTCTAGATATTATTAGAAATAGATAATTCATGTTTAGTGCACAAAGAGGAAAACACCCTGAATAAATTTTAACCTACAATAGGTATTATTGTTTACTTGGCCTCAATGTTAATGGTTCAGGGGCCTTACCTTAAATTGGCTAACTTACTAAAGAAAATATTTTTAATTGCAATAACTTAAATTGTACTTTCTTTAATTAAATATGCTTTTTTTAGGCAAATTTATATTTGTGATTCTTAAAACTGTTTGTTAATTTGCTAATATTTGAAAAAATTCTGAATTTTTAAGGTATAATAATTTTTACTACAATTTAATCAACGTAATTTTTAATGAAAAATTCTGAAATTTGAAAAGAATCTGCTGATATTCTAAAGAAATTAAATTTAACTTTGAAATGGTGAAATATGCAATTAGTGAAGTTAACTTTATAAGGCCATTTTCTACTCTTGTAACATTAAACTCTGCAGTCAATCCACTTCATGTTTATTATTCTGGTTATTGTTTTATTTGTCTACAAATTAACTGTGATTGTATAGAATTGAATTTTATTTTTAAATCATCGCCAATCAGACCACCATAAAATGCAGAATCTTTTATTTCCTCCTAAGAAATAAAAAAATTTATTTTAATGAAATCATCTACAAATAATATTAATATTTTTTCCCTTTTCATTATTAGGTGTTATTGGTAAAAGCGTCTGTTTCTTTTACTTTTGGGTAAAGCATGATTTTATATAGTTTTTGGGTATAATTATATAATATCTAATATTTTCGAAGTTTGTTACTTGTGTGTTAGGATAAGGTTAATTTTAACAATAATTATCTTAGTTTGACTCCATTGACATTTCCAATCAATTAATTGATTTATGAAGATAGTAATGCAGATTGACCTGGTCAATCTTTCTACCAGATCAAAAAATCAATTGATTTTTGAAAATAGTGATGCAGATAACCTGATCAATCTTGCTACTAGGTCAATAAATCAATAGATGTTTTGAAAATAGTGATGCAGAATAGTGACAGGGTGTCAATCTTGCTACCTGGTCAATCAATCAATTGATTTATGAAGATAGTGATACAGATTGACCACGTCTATCTTGCTACCAGGTTAGCTTTTTAGAATAGAAGAGCTTGGGGAAATATTAAATAAGCTACACTTTTTACTGAAAACGATGTAAGCTGTTACATATTATTGTAAAAGTTCTAGAACTTCCACTCTATAACAATGCAATGCATATGAACAAATTGCTGCTTACATTGGAATTGTAAAATTTTTCTGAAAAATAATTTGAAAATGTTGTCTCTAATTATTCCGTTTTGTTAATTGATTTATTTTATTTGTTTTAAATTCACTGATTTTTTAAATCTATTTCTTTAGGATTAGGATTTGATGTTGAAAGAATTGCAAAATTTATTAAAAAAGAAAAATGTGCTGATGCTGCCATTAAACAGGATGAAGTGAACATGGATCTGGAATCTGACAATGAAATTTATAATTTAATTAAACAAGGTAAATTTTTTAATGTCCCTTCACAATTTTTTCTAATATCATGGCCATAGGAAGTCTGGGAATTTTATGAATCTGAAAAAAAATCAAGAATAAAGTCACAGAATTGAGTTAAAATACACCAAAAAATTATAAAAGGAATTAGAGTTTAAGGTACCTAAAAATCCTATATTTAATTCCAAAAAAATTTTTTTTACTAATTCTGAAAGATATTTTCTGATGCTTGACTTTGGTTAAATTTATATCTATAAATTGAGGTTAACTAAAAGTTTTCCCACCTTCTGCATTTATATTTATAAAATAATATAAATGTTTTATTAAGTTTTAAAATATTTTTTTCGTGAAAGTTGTTTTGTTAAAATATATTGCATTTTGAAAATCATAATTTTTCTCTTCATCATTAAAGTAGCAGGTTTATACTAACTGCCAACATATGATTCCCGCAGTAACTAAAAGTTACCCATATTTTTGGTTTGTGTATGTCATTAACAACAGTAGCATAGAAAAAAAATTTGTGTATTGTCAGTTATTTCTTTTTATCCACTTCATATCTGCCTAAATCTTTTTACCTAGTAACATATTCGTCTTGCGATCGATATCGTCGAGACCGGCAACAAACTTTTTTTACCTAATGCTTTCATAATCTTTCTTGCTATTTACATTGTCTGGGCTTAATATAATTCTGATTAGCTAAGCGACGTATCTAATGGAAATTACTGTAATTGACAATTTCTATCCTCTGTTTAAGATTATAAATGTTTAATAGAAGTATCATATTCTCTCTTGCACTTATAAATTTTTAATTGTAGGCTTTAGAGAAACCTTTTAAGTATTTTTTATTAATCTCTAAAAAACGTATAAATCTAAGAATTAAGGTTTAAAATAAAAATAATAACTTTGATTCGTTATTAGTTCTTATCAGGGTGGGCTTGAAAAATCTTATCCCTGTTAAAGCTTATACATACAGATGAGGTCTTTAATTTATAAAATTCATGCCTAAGCATCTTTTTAGATTGCACACCATTTAGATGTACCAATGTTTAATTCTTCGGAAAAAACCAGATTATAAACATTATTGCTATTTTAACATATAAGAAGTATTAGTTATTATTAGCAAGGATGAGTTAAGCATGAATAAGCATTGATTTAATAAAAGCAAAGAATTCTTATTGAAGAATTTTTATAAAGAATTTTATCAAATCAGCCAGCAACAGGCATGTCATTCTTCCGCTAACTCTTAGTATGACTAGGGGGAGGGGGGATAATAAGCTAACTTTGTTAAATAAATTCTTATTTTATAATTTAATTTAATAATATATTTCTTATAATTTGGGGACACTAAATCAATATTTTACAGTTAAATATTGGATACCGATTAAATATTGAATACCTATAGAATATTTACATGCCTGCAAGTCGGAAAAGGAGATGTAAGACTGATTGAAATTGAGAAAATGAAATTTTCCAGCTTTTGCTTTTGTTATTTTTTTATTAGTGTAGAGTTTCATTTCTTTTTCTGCTGATAGAAACAATTAATTGAAATATGTGATTATATTAATAATAAATGTTTTATGATGTATATTTTAATATTTTTTCTAAGCATGTTTTGAATTCCCCCCTTCAATTTATTTCAGACAAACATCAGTTATTCCTGTTGCAGTTTCCAAAATTTTTTGCTGTTGAGCAAGCAGAAGATCAGCAAAAAGATTCTTTGCCAGAACAGAAAAAAGTAAACTTTGGTTTTCTATTCCATGCCAGTGTGCAAAATTGAAAAATTGAACTCGTAATAACTGTCGAACTAATAATTAAAATTAATTCATGTAAGCAAACAATATTTTAAGTTAGAAAAAAACACACTTTATCTGAATAAACATATATTTCTTGGCAGATTTGAAATCTTGACCCTAAAAATATAGGAGATAGCTGCAATTTGGAAAATATGGTTCCAATAGTTGGTCAAGCAGGCGAAAGAAATTTTAGATGATAATTTATTTTTTTGTGTATTTTATCATCTCAAAAAAGTGGTATTTTTACATTTTGGAATCATTCGTTCAAAATTATTTAAATTAAAATGGTGTAAAGATTTGTATAACTTACTAATGAAATTCTTTTTTAACCATTAGTAAATTAAATGATGCAAAATAACAAAACATTATAATAAGAAAATATAATTAAAAAATTCATAGAATTACAAGCTGATAAACAAATTTTGCAATTTTATGCAAAAGGGGAAAATAGTATAAGAAGGTTCAAACGTTTGACCAGTTTTATTGATAGAACCTATCCCCTGTTCATATTTATATATTCAACAATCTAAATCCATGGAGCAAAAAGGTATGTTAATTTAGAAAAACTACATNTGAGAAAATGAAATTTTCCAGCTTTTGCTTTTGTTATTTTTTTATTAGTGTAGAGTTTCATTTCTTTTTCTGCTGATAGAAACAATTAATTGAAATATGTGATTATATTAATAATAAATGTTTTATGATGTATATTTTAATATTTTTTCTAAGCATGTTTTGAATTCCCCCCTTCAATTTATTTCAGACAAACATCAGTTATTCCTGTTGCAGTTTCCAAAATTTTTTGCTGTTGAGCAAGCAGAAGATCAGCAAAAAGATTCTTTGCCAGAACAGAAAAAAGTAAACTTTGGTTTTCTATTCCATGCCAGTGTGCAAAATTGAAAAATTGAACTCGTAATAACTGTCGAACTAATAATTAAAATTAATTCATGTAAGCAAACAATATTTTAAGTTAGAAAAAAACACACTTTATCTGAATAAACATATATTTCTAGGCAGATTTGAAATCTTGACCCTAAAAATATAGGAGATAGCTGCAATTTGGAAAATATTTTTCCAATAGTTGTCAAGCTAGCCAAAGAAATTTTGGATGATAATTTAAGTTATTCGAAAAAGTGGTAATTTTAAATTTTTATTTCTCAAGAAGTACTTAATCGATTCTATTCAAATTTTGGAATCATTCATTCAAAATTATTTAAATTGAAATAGTGTAAAGATTTGTATAACTTTCAATTGAATTTTTTTTCACCATTAGTAAATTAAGTTATATAAAATAAGAAAACATCATTAAAAAAATTTTTTCATGGAAATATAATCTGGTAAACGAATTTTGCAATTGTATAAAGTGAAAATAATATAATGAGGTTCAAATGTTTGACCGCCCTCCTGACCAATCTATTGAAACCATATTTTACAGATTGCACCTATCCCCTGCTCATATTTATATATATATATATGTGGTAATATGTATATATTTGCATATATATATTCTATATCCATGGAACAAAAAATTTATGTTAATTTAGAAAAAGTACATTTTAACCTGTAACTATGTTAATCCAATTGTGTATCAGATCTACTTGGTTATCCATAAAAAATTTCTAAAAGTGAGGGAGTCTTTTAGTTGTCCCACTGCGGACTGATAGTAAAGACGTGAGACAGATGTTAAAGACCCCAGTAAAACACTGAAGTCAAGTATCACTGGCTGCAGGCGGTAAGCGAGTGGGTGACCACTTTGATCAGTCTACGTAGGGACCGAGGGTGTTTGGTACTGTTCTATCGTACTATTGTTTTTTTTTTTTTTTTTAATATTTATTCTGTTCTATCTTATTATACAAAAGTTTATGTAAGAACTTTTTATTAACACCTTCCCTATCAGCGTTGCATCTCATACAGTGGAGGTTTTTATGCCTGTATGGTCGGCGTAGCATGACACGTGACAAAGAGAAAAATTGTATCATTGAAATTGAATTTATCACTTCTTACACGTCTCTTTAAATCCTACGAGTATTTTTGTATTTATTAATGCGTATTGCTAAGAGATGGTGCAACTAGTCGCACTTTCTTTACGATTTGCGCATTGAGATTTTCTGTCTTGAATTGAAATCAAAATCATTTAGTTCTCTCTATAATTTTGCTCTCATTAGTATTACCGTTGCATATCAAAATAGTTATGAGGTATTTAGAGAGTGAGTCTGTGGACAGTGATTGTAAAACTGTTTTAGCGGTAATGTTGAAAAATTATTTTCCTAAATATTTTTCGCCTATTTTTAATAATTATTTTATGCGGATATTTATCTTAAACTCCTTCAAGCAATCGAGTTAATAAATATGTCATCATGGTGTTTTGTTTTTTTTTAAGATAAAACTTGCATTGCAGGGAAAACTGGAGATCAGTGGATGGGACATTACATATTTTACCACCAATAAGTCAAGCAAAAATCTGCTTTCTGATGAAAATGTTTTGCATTTTCGAATGGATAGAACATCTATTAATTTTTGGCAATAAAAACAATTTTGAGGGTCGGAAATTCAAAAAAAAAAAAAAAAATCTGAAAAAAAGGGGTCAAGTGGATTTACAGTAATGTCTTCTTAATTTTGTTTTGACATTTAAATACAAGATATTTTTATATCTGTATAATAAGTATTTTTGTATTCATCTTCTTTTTGTTTTCTTTCAGAACAAAGCTAAAACAGGCTTATCAGTTTTGCCAGAAGGTCAAATTGGAAAACTTCAAGTGATGAAATCCGGACGCACAAGATTACTAATCGGAGAAAATAGTTTCTATTTAGACTTTTCCAATTCCGTAAAAAGCAAAAATGAGGTTGTATCCATACAATTAAATGAGAGTGATAAAGATATCATAGTCCTTGGGGATATAGATCATAAAGCAACTGTTGTACCTGATGTAGATAAACTTTTAGAATCTATAAGATAACCTTTTTTTAATTAAATGTAGGTCTTATTAGTTCACAAAAATTTTAGTAGATAAAGATTTTAATGCAACATACTATTCCTGTAGGTATGTGATTTTAAAAGTTCTACTCTTTAAATAAATTTCCTCATTTGAGAAAAAAATCCTCAAAATATTTTTTGCTATTTTGTTGTACTTTTTATAAAACTTGTATCAAATTTTATATTTTTTTAACAAAGGCCTCTTTTAAAATGTCTTTTAAAAAATCATAATTATTATAAATCAAAATTATCATAATTTGTTTTCCAGGCTTAAGACTTTTTTCAATTATTCATTTACATCGATGACATCGTCATTTTGTATTCAAAGCCTTACAACCATTATTTAATTTATTTCTAAATAAGTAACCATTAATTTATTATTTTAATATATGATTTTATTCAAAATTAATTTTAAATTTAAAAGAAGAAAGCTTAAAAAAATTTAAATTCATCCTCAAAATTTTAGACTGTTATTGACTTTTTATTTATATTGGCATCTTCACCATTTTTTTAAGGCCATTAATATAATTGTTAATTAACAGCATTCCATTCTGCATATATAGACGTGGTTTAATATTAATAATTAAACATTAATATAGTTTCTAAATGATCTGAAAATTAATCATACTCATTTATTTTCTATTATAAATTAAAAAAACTTTTTATACAAATGTTTGCATATTTTTCTTGAAATAATTCATTGAATGAATCTTCATTTGAATAAGCTAGAAGGTCTTATTATAAAAAAGATGTTATTTGTATATTCTTTTTTTTTATGTAAATAAAGGTGAATTTTTTACAGTAATGCCTGTTAATCTTTGCTCAGTCAAATTGATTTTAATTTTCAAAATAGTGGAAAGTTGGTGTTTATAAAATTGGAAATTTTCATTATTATTTATCCTTGATTTTAAATCTTTTACTCTAACCAAATAAATTATGGTAAGAAAAATATCTTTTGAGTTCTATAAAGGACAACTCGAGAAGTGCTTGAACACGACTCTCCTGGTAAAGATGAAACCTCATGAATAATGAAATCAAAACAATGTTTCCATCATTCACATGTTTTTATCATGTTCTTTTTAAGTAATTAGAGTGTTTAATTTTAAACTCAGCACTAGACGTCGAAGTTTCAATAATTTCTTGACTCCTATAGACTTAGAGGCTGGGAAGCTCCAAAGATCAGGGCACAGGGACATGAGGTCTATTGTTCTCCAAACCCTTAATCATGATTAACAAGAAAGCTTTATAACTGAAATAAAGTACAGCAAACAACTGACAGGAATGTCTTGCAGTTCCCAGGCTTTAATGCAGTGTTGCCCTAAATGCTGCTCAAATCTTTGAGCAAAATAGACCTCACAATCACAAAGTATAAGTAGTGAATTCTCCTCCTCAAGATAACAACCTTGACAAAGATAATCAGATTTAATACTCATTATGTAGAGGTGTCTCCTGAGAATCCAGTGAGAAGACCAATGATCTTCTTCAAACTATTCCTGTTAAAAAGCTCTTTTTGATGTACTTGACTCCTATACAATTAGAATTTGTATCGTCAATGGGAAGTCAATCAAAATTTCAACTGGCTAAAATGCTCAAAATTCATCTGAATCTCTGAGCCTGTGCAAGCTGTAAGTATTTAGTAAATGGTGCAAGCAAAGTTTATTGCAAATTTTAAAAAAAATGTTATCACCTTCCGTCATAAGTAAATCACAAAACTAATATCTATATATATAAACTATATATTATAAAAAGTTTTAAGAACTAAGTTTTCCAAATTTAAAATAATACGTTTAAAAAGGAAAATGTAATTTTTGTCAGGACGAAAAATGTGAACTATCTATCACACCTGTCAAACATAAAATTACTTCATTCTTTATTTATTTGAAAAACGCAGTTTTTAAATTTTTTATTTTATTATATAACCTTTGTGTGCTAGGATAACAATTGCTTATATTTTAATTGAAATAATTATGATTCCATTCTTCGTTGTGAGTAAACTACATTAAAGAGAAACTGGAAATAAGGTAGGAGAAATTAAATCTGTGCTGACCTGGTATAAGCAGGTTTTGCAGTTTTCCTGATTTTCTGGAAACAAAATATTTTGTCCCAATTTTTACCTTTTTGTCCTGAATTTTGTGTATGTTCAGAACATCCCTATATATTTACAACAAATTGTGCAACATTAAAAAAGAACAATTCGGAACAACAAATACAAGTGTGGGCTCTAAAATAGTAGATTTTAAGAATTGAAAGATTTAAATATGAAATTTTTTGTTTATTAATTAATAATGCTAGTAAGAATCGCAAAATTCAATTGTTCTTTTTGTTTCAAACTTTTTGTAATAAAGAAACTCAGCATTTTTGCTGTTAATAGCTTTTTTTTTTTATACGAGTATCTCCGATTGCTAATTAAAAAGTGGTGGTTTTTGTCGCAGGCCATTGTTCTTGTTTTCCAGTGGCGCCCTCTATGGCCAAGAATTCGACTTCTGTCACACCCGTTTATAGGGCGGACCCATTTCTTTACAACAGAAAGTGTTGATCCAAAGATGTTGAAAAGATAAGTGAATAAAAGAGTTGTCCTAAAGATGTTGATCCACAGATCGTAATTTTGTCCTGAGCCAGAGAATGATCAATCTCCAATTCAGTACCTCCGAAAGTATAATTAATTATGGGAACATGGAGAAATGATCTGCAGAGATTGAACTTACAGCATCGGCTGGATTCGAACTCCCGTTCTCCCATACGTGAGTCCAGTGCTCTGCCAACCTCACTATCCGGCCCATTTGGAAAGTGATGTTAAAAATAAACTTACTTAGATTGTCCGTCACATTCGTTCACAAAGAAAATGTAGTTCAGTTCTTTTTGTTTTTATTCTTTCATTTCCTTTAAAAAATTTTTTCATTATTTCCTTTATTGCAAAATCAAAAATATTTTTAAATGTCCATTATTTTTAAGTAATGGTTCAGTTTTAAAAATTATTTTATTTTGAGGATCTCTGTTTCCAGATTGCAATATATTATGTTTGTTTTTTTTTATCATTTGTTTATTTTGTTTTTGCATGCATTTATTCTTTAGTATATAAATTCTATATGATTTAGCTTTGAAGTTTTTTATTGTCGCATGAAAATATCCATAACTATCGCTTTTTTTTTTTTTTTTTTTTTTTTTANCTGTCGCTCTCTTCATCTTATGTATTCTTTTTCTCCCTCTTTTTCTTTTTTTTTTTTTTTTTTCAAAACTTATTTCAATCTATATTTATATTAAAGAATCTATTTCCGAAGTTAAGAAAATTCAGATTCTGAAATTTCTCACTGTACGTACGAAGTTGCGCCATCTTTTTTTTTTTTAAATTTATTTTTGATCACCTTGTACTATCTTAATTTTTTTTTAAAAAAAAGCGTTGTGTCTTTATTTTATTTTAATTTACTTTTTCTTTAGGTTGCGTACAATGAAAGAAATTTGCTGCACAGTTCAACAAAAGTTGTGAATTACATTTTTTTTTTTTTTTTTTTTTTTTTTTTTTTTTTTTAGACAGAGTCTCACACTGNTTTTTTTTTTTTTTTTTTTTTTTTTAGCTCTTTGTTTTCCCGTCTTAAAAATAGCCTGGTATTTAGGTTGAGTCAAAAGAAATGTCCAGATTTTCTTCTGATTTTTTTTTTCTATAAAGTGTTGTCCTGATATTTATTTTGAACCACTAACCTGTAAAAATCTAAAGGTAAAATTTAAAAATTTACTCAATGTGTATGAATGATAGACTGAATGTAAACAATAAAAAGCTTCCTAAAACCGGAAAAAATTTAGTAAACTTCCGGTGTATCCTTCCGCTTATGGTATGCTTATGAGGCGATGTGTGAACAGGCTTAATATTCTAGTAAGTTTTTATAATGTGATTTGTTCAAATTTACGCGTAATTTTACCATTCATAAGAGTTTTCTGTAGTTTAAAAATTCTAACAGGTCGTGAGCGTAAAACAAAATTAATATCACCTCATAAATAAAGTGTAAGGTTAGCCATGTTTTGAGTACAGAGCCGGATTAAACCTTTCGTAGGCCCTAGGCATAGCCGTTTTTGGGGCCTTCCCTCACTCCTCCCCTCTTTTCAAAATATGGGTGGGTGATCGTGTAAAGCTAAGGGTGGTGGCGCTAGTGGTGAAATTGCTCTTTCAAGACTTCCGGGTGACTGCTTCCGATATATTTTTACGCCGCAGATTGAAAAAACGCTCCATCATATTATTGCATCATATCTTTTGCAGTATTTCACATGTACCGAGTTCTTTCTTTCAGCCTTTAAACTTCAGCATTATCATATTAATATTATAATCATTTGAATATTTTCTAATTAGGCTAACTTAAAAAGATATTTTGGCGACATTTTATTCAAATGTAGCCAAATAAGGGATAAAATACAAAACATGGCAAACCGTAAGAATTATTCACAATGAGATATTCACTTTCCAAAATTTTTTTTGGCCTTACGACCTCTGAGAATCAATACATTTCTGAAAGTTCTTATGAATGGTACAATTATGTTTAGATTTGAACCCAAATTACAATAACAAAACTGCATAGAATATTAGGCTTGTTCACACATCGCCTCGTAGTCATAACATAAGCGGAGGGATACACCGGAAATTTTCTAAATTTCTTCCGATTTAAGAACGCTTGTTATTGTTAAATTAGACCACCCATCCATATGCTAAAATTTTCTTGCATATTTTTTTTTTACATTTTTATTAATATGGATTTTAATTTACGAATTTGTTTATTGAACTTTATCTGCGATATCGATAATACCATTATGATTAGTTCGATCGATAACTATGTAAACACTTCACGTCAACAATACAACAACAAACCAGCAAAGAAAACAGTGAAATTGATAGTGAGATTAATTACAAGAAATATTTATACAGTAAAGAACCAATTATCTGAGATGCTCGGGACCATCGCTATCCCGGATGTCTGAATTTCCCAGTTTTCTGGATCGACCAAAAAGTGTCATTAATCGATGTTTTATAGAACCCGAATTACAAGGAAATTACACAAAAATTTGTCAGAATCTGAGATTAAACTAAAAGCGCAAAATTACTCATCCGATTTAGAGAAAAACTTTGTAGATGAATTTTTACTATTTTCAAATTTATAAACATAAATCTGCACAAGAAATGTTGAAGGCTCAAATTAAAGATAAACTTGTGAATACTTTTCCTAACGTTCACATTGCATTAAGAATATATTTGTCGATTCTTGGATCAAATGCAGAAGGAGAAAGATCTTTCTCCAGATTAAAATTGATAAAAAATTATTTGCGTTCAACAATGAATCAAGATCGTTTGGCATCGCTCGCACTTATGTCTATTGAATACGACATTTTGCGTAGTTTGGAATTCGACAGCATAATACAAGATTTCGTTGAATCCAAAAATCGCAAAAAAGTAATATATTAGATCATAAGATTCTGCAAAATAATTTATTACCGAAAAATATTAAAATTTTATTTGTATCTTCATAATTTTATGCAAAATACACTTGTTGTTTTTAAAGCTAAATTATATTTGTCAACAATTTTTTTTTCTCCCAAGTTTTTCGTAGGCCCTTAGGCACGTGCCTAGTATGCCTATAGGTTAATCCGGCCCTGTCTGATTATTATCCTTTATTTTGCTATATTTGTGTAAAATAGCACGTTTGCCGAGTCTTCCGAATTTATGTGTTGTTTGTTTAGTTGAAAGTTAGATTGAAAGTCTAACTACGAATATTAACCACTAGCGCCATCTGCACTTAACTTTACATGCCCAATCATCTACTCACATTAAGTTTAAGCTTTTAAAAAACTTCGCAAAAAAGATACGGTTAACCTAAACAATGACGTTTCAAACAGAAAAGTTAGCAATAAAGAAACTATCAGTATTTCTTACATCAATTGAACATTAAAGGAAAAGAAAACTAAATTTCAGCGCATTTTTTTATTACAATTAAATTATTACAAAACCTAAATCGAATTTAAAGTTACCTTCCTGAACTATCAGTATGGAAGGGAAAACAGATTTTAGTCGACCAGATTTTGATAGGATTGGCCTTTTCAAGGAGATGAGTTATTTAGAAGGACCCGCACAGATTCCACCAAGTATGGTATTAATTATCTTAGTAAATATGCCGTTTATATACATACAATATATATTACCGGTATACCGTGCTTCGGCCTTAATATTTATTTATAGACTTCTTGTCAACAACGTATGGTAGGTAAGTAGGACTTTTATTTACGTTGCACTAGAGCTGCACAATGGGCTTGGCAACGGTCTGGGAAACATCCCCAAGGATGATCCGAGGACATGCCATCATAATTTTGATCCTCTGCAGAGGAGATGGCTTCTCCGCTTCGGTAACCCAACGACCTACGCGCGAAGTCGAGCACTTTACGGTAGAACAGTTTAAAGAGGATCGACACCGCGCACCTTCGGTAACTGCGGTGGCTGATCAAAGTGGTCACCCACCCGCTTACTAACCGCTGTCTGTGATGCTTGACTTCGGCGTTCCATTGGGAACCTTGTCTTTACGATCAGGCCACTGCGGAACGCAGAAACGTATAAACAGTATTATTCGGGATCGCAACGCTCGAATACGGCATCTGAGAAGACTGGTTCCATGACTTGACCCTTCCCTCTTCTCGGTTGTATGGGAATATACTACGTTTTTTCCCCTTCCGTAACATTTTTCATAATTAATTGTCTAAAATTTCCAGGATACTTTCTTTAAAAACTATGTTTAATGCAGTTTTGAGTTTGATATAGTTCCTATCTTAAAAAGTTTTTAATCTATATGAAAATCAAGGTTTAAACTTACATACTTCCTTCTCCTATATTTGTATCGGCATAAGACATGCATATCCAGAAAAGTTTCGATAAATTTAGTCGGGAAAGTCTTGGTACTTTTGATTGACCATAAAACCACTGTGAAGATAAAATGACGAAAAATTCTGCACACAGCGGTTAAGAAATGATTGAAACTTGCATTTGCCACCAGGCACGGTTCTATATTAATGCTTATATTGCAAGCTATTCGGAAAATGGACGAAATTTTGACTGCCCCCCACAGACGTGGTAACCACTAAATTATGGTGGGAAAAAAAAAGAAATATAAAAAAGCTTAAATTTGGAACCAAATGCTTAATATGTGCTGTCATTGCTAATTGGAAGAAATAAATTCTTTAAAAAAAACGATTTCATTTTTTTTTACTATGCTCCTGATTTAAATTACTTACTCCAATGGAACTTTTATCATGACTATATAATTAGTGTCAACAAATGCTTAATATTTAAGGCTTTAAAAAAATCAAAATAACACATCAAATCATTCGGACACGATATGCTAATTACTAAGTGTTTTTAATTGAAGTATAAAATTTAGCTCTTAAATAAGTAAGGAGAAAATTCCCAACCGCATTATATACTGGCATTTAATAATGACCAATTTATATTACAAGTTTTAAAAAAATAATAAACACATTAGGGGGTGGAGGAATATTTAAAGGAGAAAGAAACAAAGACGTTATCGACGCCGTTAGAAAAGGCCGATNAGCAGTGGTTTCCAAACTTGATGTTACTACGCCTCCCTTAAAAATTTTTAATAATTTGGCGCCCCCCCTGAAGATTTCATAAGATAAAAACACAAACGTTTTTACTCTTATAAAACTTATTCATACAAACTAATGGAAAACGATATTTTATTATTGTTTTTAATGAGATGGATGTGCTTGTCTATTAGCACAAAGTTTATCAAATCTTGGTGTTTGTGACGATATAGCTACTCGTAGCTCTTTTTCTACAACTAAACGAGCTCGATATTTGGATTTCATTGCAGCCAAGGCAGAAAATCCCGTTTCGCATAAATATGATGTTGCGAGCAGCAGCAGTACTTTCAAAGCTTTGTTTGACAAAGTGTTATATTCTGTATGAAGATTCAGCCAGAGTTGAACCAGAGATGCAGTCTCAAATTTATGTTTTAATGTAGTATCACAAGATAATTCAATCAATTTTTCTTTTTCAATACTTGTCAATCCAAATTCATCATCTTCTTTGTCGATAAATGGATTCTGTATCCACGCAAACTTTGTAAAATCAAGATCACCAAAATAATTCGAAAATTGAAGCAACAAACCATTCAAGTGTTCCACAAAGAGATTTTTGTTTGCTTCTATGTTATCTCATGTCAATCTTATTTTTTTTGCAAATTTGATTTCCATAGCTCC
>NC_092213.1:23156055-23189288 GCF_043381705.1 Parasteatoda tepidariorum
ATCCAATTTTCTTTGAAAAAATTCTTGGGGCTTACCAACGTATTCAGAATGAATAGTTTCAAGGTGCCGTTTCAATTTGCCGGGTCTCATACTATCAGCAGCCAAAACTTTTGAACACAACAAACACATTGGTTTTTCCACATTATCGTTAATAATATTAGTAAATCCGAACGATAAATAGGATAAGTCGTATTTCCTTGTCTTGGGAGTTCTTCCTTCCTGTTCCTTGTGGCTTGTATTCCAACATCAGGACAACTACTTGTGCCAACATCAGAATCTTCATTATTAGTGGATTTTCGCTTACATCCTATCAAAAACTTATCCATTTGTATGGAAATATTCGGAATAATATTATATTATTCGAAAAAATTAAAAGTATTAAATTACTTACTATTATTACTATTATTAGTGGGCAATCACGTCAATAACAATAGAAACACAACCCAACACTGCTGAACCAATTAAATATTAGCTGTGACACGAAACAAATTGGTGAGCTAAACGTTGTCGATCTTTTCTGGATGTGTGGCATCTAGTGGCGTTAGTGCGCGCGCATCTGGCTTTTGCTAAGTTGTGTTGGTCGAGTGGAGCTAGTGTCGCCAAATTAACGACGGCCTTAGTTCAAAAGATTTGCCGGGGTCTAGGACGTCTAGGTATATGGATGCTAAGTTACGAAATGTTTAGTTGAACTATGCGCGATAAAGTACGATGGCATTTTTTCATTTATTCTCTCATTTTTTACATAGAAAACTTTAGCAGTAATTTGGAAAATTGTTCACTGCGACTAATTTTCGCGGCTCCCTTTAGGCTAGTCCGCGCCTCCCTAGGGAGGCGCGCCTCCCAGTTTGGAAAACGCTGCATTAGGGGGTGGAGAAATATTTAAAGGAGAAAGAAACAAAGACGTTATCGACGCCGTTAGAAAAGGCCGATTACCGTTGGGAAAGACGGATATACAAAATATCTTAAAGTTTCAACCTGCAATCAAGCAAGTACTGATGTTCTGTATAACCGCCTTTTTTAAATACAATTTGTCAGACTTCGATATTGCTTTTGAGTTTTCTCCACTTAATTCGTCATTCGACTATCTGAGTATATTTTTTTAATCTTCATACTTATAATGATTCTAAAAATATACATTAAAGACGGTCTTTTCGGAACACCCTGTATGTATAATTTTTTTTCTTTAAAATACTTTTCCATTAGTTTCTGATATCATGAGTAGAGCTCCACCAAAGGGGAAACAGATGTCGACAAGTAGCACAAAATCAAAAAATGGAACACAATCCGGATATTTCGACAAAGAGTTTCTGAGAGTATTCGAAGGAGAAGGTTATGCAGACCCAATTCGCAATCGGAGGCTACAAAGATTGGAAAAAGCGAAATTGAATATTGGACCTGCGTTCAAATCAACCTCACCAACAAAAACGCAGTAAGCTTTATGACGTATTTATTTATTTATTCCAATCAGTTTTTTGTAAGCAATGGATGGTTGACCGTGTCAAGGCTGAAATTGATCGCTTATACGGAAAGTTAGTTGATCGTTAAGTTACGGATCTAGTTCAGCCTTGACCGTGTAAAGCTAAGCATAGATGGGGGACAAGATTCACCGTAAGACTTCCGTGTTACTACTTCCGACTGATTTTTACACCTAAGCTTGAATAAACGAGGCATCCAATATTAATATACTAGTAGTGTTTTCAATATAACGCTGTTCTTTCTATTTAACTTTCAACGTAACAAACAGCAAATGAATTCGGAAGACTTCGCAAGATTTGTTTATTATGATAAAACATGGCAAGCCTTACACTTTATTTATGCTGTGATATTAATTTTGTTACATTTGTTTTAGGCTAACGACCTGTTAGAATTTATAAAATTACGAAAAACTCTAATGAATGGTAAAATTACTGGTAAAATCACAATAATAAAACTTCCTAGAATATTAAAGCCTGTTCACACATCGTCTGGTAAGCATAACACAGGCGGAGGGATACACCGGAAGTTTTCTAAATTTTTTCCGGTTTTACATTCAGTCAGCCATCCATAAGAATGCTGTTAATGATGTAAATTATAGTCTCATAAAATCATTTATAAAGTTTAAATCAAAAATATTTGTCACAAAAGTTCAAAATATATTTGTCACAAAAGTTCGGGTAATTAGATCGTTTCTATTTTTTTATAGAAATCTTTTTTTTCTATTCTGGATTTTGGATAGGTAAATACTATAAAATTCTTTTACATAAAGTCAAGGCTTAGGACATATAAGATTCGCTTCCTACACACGACACAAATGGACCAAGTTTGAATCCCAGCCATGCCATGACTATAATAGCTTCACCGGGCCGTATACCGCAGGCTTTTCAGCAATAAGCAAATCGTTGGGGGAAATGTTAAAATTGCATCTGTTTAATTATGAGTAAGTAACATTCAAAAAGTTTTTCAAAAAAGCACTCATACGCAGATCTTAACTCAAAAGTTTCTTTGTCCTCTAAGTTGGGTATTAAATTAGTAGCTGGATAAAATTTGCTTCTTCAAAGGCAATGATGTATTCTTTATTTGTGACGTCATTTTTATAAATACCTCAAATTATTTATTACACCCATACTTAGCCCTCCGTTGAAGAAAGTAACGCATGCATTGATTTATATATTTTTTCAGAACTTTAAAGTTTAATTGCAAATTTCAATCTAGTAAAACTGATAAAATAGTTAGTTTAAAAAGTAGTTAAAGATTTATTTAAAAGCTTCTGTTCTGTTATTAATATGCAATATCCTAAATTTCTAAGCGAACCACATTACACCATAACCAGGCTCAGCTTCATTTTGAATTGAAATTTATTTAAATATTGATAAACTCATTTTAAATGAATTAAAAAATTTTTTTTTGATACAGAAATGGCAAAGGAACGAACTATGGAACATTCCAAGGCAAAACATTGGAATATTTTAGCTCTCATCCAAGAGAAGTAGAGAAGGGTTCACCGCCAAAAAAGAATTTTTATACAAATCCTCCAAAGAAAGGAACTGGATATGGGTACCAATCTTTTTAACTATTTACCTACGAAAAACTCATTTGTATGTTATTAGATATTTAAAAAAAAAAACAATTTAAAAAAAAACGATCCTTTTAAGACTATTTTTTTCCATGTCAAAATGTATGTAAAATCGTAAGATAAATATTTTTCTACTATTTACTTTAAGAAAAACGATAATTGCTAAATATAAGGCTCCCACGTGTACAATCTCTCATTAAATTATTGTTGTAAAATAATTTTAAATATAGAAGTTTTTCAGATGAAAGCTGTTCGTTTTATTTTATTGGCAGAAATGTATGTAATACATAATCTAAAGCTAAAAGAGAACACGCTTATTTTTTATGCCGAACGAATCTACTTAGTGGTGCATTTTCAAAATTTTCATTTTAAATCTTGGTGTTTTTACGCAAGGCGACCTCGCTCACCAACCATCGAGGGTGCTTCTCAGTCATCATTGTTCTTTTCTTTCTTTAAAAGTCGATAAAAAAAGATAATTTTGTTTGCAAAATATATAATAATTTCATGTAAGCACATTTTATTAATATTTTAATCGTAACGAAATTAAAGGATACAGGATTTGAAAAATAATCAACTGTACTTGAACAAAAATTAAACTCAGAAATATAGAATGTGCTGCACAACACAAGAAGTAATAAATGAGAAGTTTTACTTATAAACAATATATAACGATAACCTTATATCATATAACATTATTTCTCTTCAGTCTTTACACTTTTACAAATTTCGATATAAATGTTAAGATGTACCTAATCTCTCTCTTATTACTTGTTTATTTATTTTTTAAAATTACTTTTGATGTCGCGAGCTAATAAAATCGTGAGATTCATTTTTCTACAACAATGGATAATAATTTGCAAGGCAAAAAATTAAAAAAAAATCACTTAAAACTTCATTAACTTTAAAACAAATTGGAATTTCGATTAAAAAAAACTGTGTTAAGCTTATAAACAAATATGGCCCTTTCAGTATGCTAAATTTCATCTCTGTAGTTGCATTCCTGTTGTCTGTAAATCGGTCCTTATGGTGTGTTTCTTTTTCCATAGCTTTAATAGTTAATAATTATCGAACGAATTGCCAAATGCTAAATTATGTTATTCCATCGTACTTCCAGTAATTTTTTCTACACACCTTAATAAAGTTTTATAGTTTTTTTCGCTGCAAAACAAAATATAACGAAAACAACGACGTCGGCGGTCTTTATGATTTTTTAATAAAACATTATACTTTTTTCGATTATTAAGTATTTTAAAACATTACATCGAATGTTTTTAAAAATACTACTAATTGATAAGTTTTGCTAAAAATGGCAAAATCATATGCGATTGACCACATCGTGGTGCAGATTAAATTAAATAAAATGAAAATTTGTAACATTTAGAACATTGGTTTTACCCGCATCAAATTTTCGGAATTTTGTTTAATACAGTGGATATTTTTAAATTGGTTGAATATTTTTGTTTGCAAACCTAGATGTTTGGTTTGTAAGTCTACATAAAATTGGCAGGAGAAAAAATTAAAATTTCCAACATAATAATATACTTTCAAACATACGGAACATAATAAAATTCGATCAATTGCAGGGCGCAACTGCGCCGAATTTCGAATTTAAAATGCCATTGTATGAAATTTTGTTATTACCAAAATTAAATATGTATTTAAATTAGTTAGTAATGATTTTCAATTTAGCAAAAAGGATTTCGAATTTACTTTATCGTGTCAGATAATGATTTTAAGAATTGTTTCATTATATGATTTTTCATATTAATTCCCCTTCAAATAAAGATTCTGATCACAGGTGGTAAAATTAAAGGATCAAGTACAACCCTGTGCGCTATTGTTATATTATTATTATTTAATTAAGTTGGAAGTTAACATTGTCAATTAGTCCTGCAGTGGACTGATTGTAAAGTTCCCAGTAGAGCATCGAAGTTAAGTATCACTGGCTGCGTTCAGTAAGCGTGTGGGTGACCACTTTGATCAGTCTGCGTAAGGACCGAGGGTGCGTGGTATCTGTCATCATTAAACTGTTCTACCGTAAAGTGCTCTACTTCGCGCGCAGCTCATCAGGATACCGAAGTAGAGGAGCCCTCCCCTTTGCAGAGGATCAAAATTGTGATGGCCTGTCTTTGGATCATCCTCAGGGATGCTTCCCAGACCGTCGCCAATAGCCCATTGCGGCTCTAGTGCGAAGTAAATAAAATAACTACCTACCAGTTAACATTAAATGACGAAAGGTAATTTGAATAGAGAGAGGTCACTATAATGAAACTAAACTTTATATGTAGAAACATATAACATTCAATGACAGCTAAACTAGTATAAAGGAATTTATTATTTTAATTTTCTAATCAAATTAACTGAGTACTTTATTTTACGTTGACATCTTTCAGTTACCCGAATGTGACGATAGGAAAAGTTCCTCCATATTTTCTTGAGGGTGAATACGAAGAATTAAAAGAAAAACCGGTAAGAAAGCAATTTTTCTCAACCGTATGCATTGTAAAAATTGCATACGACAATTTTTTTTGAGATTACAACTTTTTCTGCAATGTAAGATCTCGTATCAATAAGTAGTCGTTTAGAAAGACATATTACAAAAAATAATTTTTCTTTAAAAATAAATTAATATTTTAATTTTTAGGAAGAGCCAGAGAAACCTGAACCCCAAGAGTTTGAACCTTACAAAGTTGGTATTTTCCAACAAGGATACTTTGATCCGAATCCATTCCGTACAGATGAAGAGGTTGAGTTGCCTGAAGAGGAAGAGACAGAAACTTTCGAAATCGAGAAACCATTCTTGCCCACTGGCCCAGCAAAAAAGGTATATTATGATGAGCCATTCTTGTTTCCATAGCACCAGAGGACCTCAGACTCAGTGGCGGGGGGAGTTCTTAGCTTAGACAAACTATACTTATGGTTGACTGAATGTAAACAATTACAAGCTTCCTAAAACCGGAAGAAATTTAAAAAACTTCCGATGTATCACTCCGCTTATGATATGCTTACGAGGCGATGTGTGAACAGGCTTCATATTCTAGGAAGTTTCATTATTGTGATTTGTATTTAATTTTACGCGTAATTTTACCATTCATAAGAGTTCCCTGTAATTTACAAATTTTAACTTGCTGGGAGCCTAAAATAAATTTAGCAAAATTAATATCAAAACATAAATAAAGTGTAACGTTAGCCATGTTTTGAGTGTTACCCCTTAGTTGTGCAAAATGTCACATTTGTAATTTTTTTGTGTTGCATCATAGCATGCTTGTGGAGTTTTTCGCATACATTTGTTGTTTGTTTCATTGAAATTTAAATTGAAAGAACACGTTATTTTGTAAACACCATAAATATAGTTGTATCCGCACGGATTTGTAGCGCCATCTAGAAAAGCTTGTAACTTAGAGAGTGAGTGTGTGTGGAAGGAGAGCCGTAAAGAGCTACAAAAAAAGCTCTCTTCGAAATATTAATAAATAAATATTGTGCATAATTTACAGTCCACTTCTTGCTGTTTATTGAGCGAGTTCATATTTACCTGAGCGTCGACAATAGTATAACTATAAATTCTCTTTTTTTCTTAAAAACACATTGTTACTCTTTCGGTACAATTTTCTCCACTAACTGTGTATAAGCAAAATGTTGTGGAAGATTGGTTTACAAATCTACATTTCAAACCGAAAATGTAACTATTTTTGTTGAAAAACAATTAATAGTTTTCGGAAAATTTTGAAAAATTGGAGATGATTTAAAAAAAACAACATATTCAGAAATGTTAAATTAAAATTATTAGTAGATCATATGGTCTTCAAAAACTATATAGTGAGATAAATAACATCTATTTTAAACATAAATATCCAACGATTGCATTTTTTAAATTCCATGAGATTATCTATGAAAGTTATTTTTCAGTTAGAAATGTTGCTTATGCACCTAGATATAGATATGGTGAACATTTTAGTTTTCAATTAAAAGTGGCAAAATATGTTTTATTTTTAAACCTTTAATGCTAGTGAACGTTTGAAATTTAATTTAACAATTGAAATTGAAATTATTGTGTGATCTTTATTTATTACCCATCTTATGCCCTTCGACATAGAGTATCTTAAACGTTTTAGTTTTGTTTTTAATTAAAAATGGCAAAATATATTTCATTTTTAGAACCTTTAATGGTAGCGAACAATTTTTCACGTTGTGTGATCTGTATTTATTAACCATCTTATGCACTTAGACTTTATGCACGTATTAAACATTTCAGTTGTTTGTTCAATTATGTTTTATTTTTTACCCAAAATAAATAATAAATAAAATAAAATCCTTTAATGCAAGTTGCAAATTATTTACTTTATGGCCATGCAACTCATAAAACAGTTGGTTTAGAAAACAATTTTTTGATAGACCAGCAAAGATTTACACCCATCAAATTCAAAAAATTAGTTGGAGTTAAAACCGTGTTTTTTTCTCCAAACTAGCGTCAAAAGTAGTTGCCAGGAATTACTACAAACTACTGTTCTTTATGTATCGCACTACACACCACACAACGTTTTTTTTATTTTTTTAAGTGGCACACTACACTACAAACTAGGAAAACAAGTAGCGACTACTGTAGTTTCACCATTTGCAGTGTGCTACTTCTGACCACTGATATGGCTGTATAATTAATTAAACAGCTGGTTCAGAAAACAATTTTGTACCTTGAGTAATCTTTTTAGAAACAAACTTAATAATGACGATTTGGGAATAGTATTCATACTAAAACTTTCAATAGAAAAGAAATCATAGTTAAATAAACTTGATCTATTAGTGAACTCTAGAGTGGTTATTACCATATTGGTTAAAAAATGCATATTTTTATAAATTTGGCGTACGCAAGTGTTTTTGAATGAGAATTACTAATGTAAGAAGAAATTGCATGTATCAAAATGTTAGCAAATCGTTGTTTGAAATTTTTTTAGGATGGCGGAATGAAAGCCGGTTGTTTGAACAAATTTCCTGAATATGTTGGTGATCCATATGCTAAAATGGGTGAGAGAAGTTTGAGAGGAGTAAAAAACTATGTTAATGCTGAGAATAAAATGTTTCGATATGTACCAGGACCTAAGCCTTATCCTATAAAATCTATCATAACGAAAAACGTTGAAAGGTAAGGTTATATAAGCAAATTATTTTTTCTTTCAGTAATGATAGTATATCTACTGAGATTTTTTTAAAAAGAAAATGTTGAGAAGCTACAAAATTATTGTTTTTATTTGAAGCTAGTGCTAATTGCCCGAGTTGCGTTAATTCTAAAAATCATTAGTTTTTTTTTTGTTTCATTTCATTCATGTCTATAAATATGGAAAAATAAATGCATTTGATTATGCAAATTAAAAGTTATTAAAAAATACTATAATTTTATTGCCTTGTTATACAATTTCAATCAATAGAATTTAGTTGCAAGAATTTTATACACAAAATAAATTTTTTTACAGTTGTTGTACACTTTTAGGATAATTGATTCATGGTTTAACCGTAACATCAGAACATATGATACACATTATTTTTGAGAAAAAAAATATTTTTCTCTTAGTACCCCAAAAATTAAATTTTTTACATCATTTTTTATTAATAAGGAAAAAAATAATTGCATAGAAAAGTTGTTTACAAAAATTAAATAATTGCTAATCGACACCTTTCTTTCAAAAAAGCAATAAAAGCTCTTCACAGATGAAAATTGATTTTAAGAACATCCCTAACTTCGCGACTCCCAGGCAACCAGTTATCTTAGCTCCTCAATGGCTTCCTTGCCTCTATCTTATCAATAGCTTGGTGCTCTTTTGTTCTAGAGCTGTGATATATTAAACATTTATGAACAAGAATTAGACTCGTGTTGGCATTTTTTTGAGGGGGGAGGATTCCATTTAAAGACTTTTTCTGAAACACTCATTATAAAAGCTCTTTAGCGATGCAATTCATTTTACTTAAATTTATTTTAGTGCAACATTTTAAAGATACAAACTATATCCAGATGTATTTTGCTATATCATCTCATATGATAATCATACTAAACAGTAACACTGAAATTACAAATCTTCCAAAAATGTTAATGAAAACTTGAATATTATAATATTTAAAAAAAAAAAAAAAAAAAAAAACCAGCAAGTACTTCAATGCTATTAAAGACACATTAAGAAATGATGTTATTTTTAAGCATGTTTTTCTGTATTTTCTTACTATTATGCAACTAATTGGATAATATCTACAAATACTGTTTATGCTTAACTACATAATTTATTTGCCAATTTCAATTTTTGTAATTTAATCACACTGCTTTTCCTTTCAGGAGAGTAACACCTGCAAATTTCACAACCATAAAAGGAGTAGTCTATTGTCAAAACAAAACTTCTCATTCCATAAAGAATTAAGTATTTAAACTTCATGAAAATATGTGAAGGCATTATATTAAAAAACATTTAAAATATTCTCTCTATTATTATTATTTATAAAAATATTCTTTTAATAATGAAATGCAAAACATCAATTGGCAACACAAGTATTTGATGTAGGAGTAGAAAATAATTAGTTATTTTTACTGTCAGAAATTTTATTTCAAAACCTACAATTTACCAAGTAAATAAATAATTACATAATCATGATGTTTTAAATTATATGAAGCTATGAACTTAAAATATTCCCAACAGCCTGTTGTGTGCCATGAAGATCAAAGAGGTTAAAACACTGCAATTTTGATACCAAAAGCATGATTGCGGCAATGTGGTCAGTATTACTCACAGGTTGTCTTTACCTAATTGACAAGCAGCTCCTGAGTGGGTTTTAAGTTACCATAGAAGATCGAGTCTCAGTCCTTCACAAGAACAATTCAGTGTCTTAACCTCCAACTCATTGCAAATCGTACATGCATATTAGATATTTTAATTGTAAAAATTATAAACTTAAATTTCGGTATTATTGCACAATTGTCAACTAAACTTTCATTTGGCGAAGTTAAAAAAAAAAAAATATTATCAAGAAGCTCAACTTCAAATTAGATCTAAGAGGCTCAAAACTACTTCTACCAGGATTAAACATTTCATTTCAAACAATTTTACTTCAGAATAATAATAATAATTATTATTATTTTGGATTATTCTTTAGGTCATAAATAAACTCCTTGCAGTCTGAGTACTTAAAGCAATTTTCTTAAAGTAAAAGTATAAAAATTTATATGTAAGTCCTAAATACTATAAGGCACTATATGCTTATAGAAATAATATGTTCAAATTGTTAGAATACAAATTGAATTTGCAAGTCAGATGACATTTAATAATCACAGAATAAAGAGGTAACTAAATGAAATGATACAAAAATTTTAAAATTCATAGAAATCATGTGCAATGTTTTTGTCAGAAGTGCCATCAGGTTGCAAGAGTTTAGAAAAAAATAATTTTCTCCTTCCTGCAAACTGTATTAGAAATTCTTCATTAACAATTTTCAAAAAGTCATAAAATACTTCAATATAATAATTTGTTAAGAAAAATCATCATTTTCCATATATTATTGATTTCTTTTTATTAAAATTTTTTTTATTCAATATAGTAAAAAAAATTACACTCAATTAACAATTTAACATTTTTAAATTAAGCAAACATTTAAGTTAAGTGTTTTTACAAATTTGAAAAATGATTTTTTTCTAAATATAGGGTTTTAACTTGATATTTTAACTGTCTGAGCATTAGTTCTGCTTTTTTTCCCCACAAATTTTTTTAATGCAGGCTTTTCTGCATTAAAATAAAATAATAAATAAGCGGCTTCTCTATGTTATTGAATGGGAAAATAGTGCCTAGCAGGAAAATTTCTGTACACTTTCACCCAGGGGCTCAAAACGTAGAGGCTTAAAATAGAAAACCACTAGCTTGTAATCAGTCATACCTATAATTAAATTAATATACAATAAAGAATTTCATTTACTTCAAAGAAATAATTTCTTATCGATTTAGTTAATTACCTATTCAATTAGATTATTAAAATCAGGCTTTGTTCTCAATCAGTTCATATAATTGGAGTGATACTGACCGTCTATTGTGAAAATAAGATAATCGAACAATGATGTGTAATTGAATACATAATTTTTTTTTAATCTTTCTATTTTGTTAAAAAGGAAAAATAAACAAATAAATAATTTGAGAGAGTTAAAAATATATTGTTACTGATAATAATACTAATAGAATATTAAATGGATTAGAATTTTTATTTTGAATGGCAAAAAGCAAAATATCTTTAAGAGGGATGCTGTCATACCGTGATTCAAATTAGTCATATTTTTTATAAATCAGACTTTATAATTAATTGAAAATAAACACAAAACTTCTTTTTATTATCAATGGTAATTAAAAATGAACTTATATTTGGAATCTTTTTAATGAAATTTTTAATTTTCATTTGTTTTATAATTAGTTCTATGTTTTGTTTTAGTTTAGAAAATTAACCCAATATCTCTTACCAATGGTTGTTCAAGGCTATAAGAACAGATAACTTCATGCGGTATTTTATAAATGATCCGACTTTTGAAACCATTGAAATAAAAACATAAAATTTCGGAAAGCTGGGATAAGTTAACTCAGGTAACTGTTTTTTTCTATTTTTGTATTCTAAAAAATTCTTTTAGGTTATAATTTTTAAATCCTAATTAATACTAACATCAAATATAAAAACGTTATAATTTTTAAGTTATACTTTTTTTTTAATATATTTGATATTTTGCAGAGGAAAATGCTATCTAACTGTAGAAAAAATCTACTTATCAAACTTTTAAATAAAATAAAAATATTTAATATTAATCTGGTATTTTAAGCCTGGATTTTAAAGTTATTTAAAAAAATGAAGATTTAAAATTTTTTTGTAAAAAGTCAACTGCTACTTCTTGACAAAATGTTTTGTTTCTTCTGACTGATTAAAAATAAATTAATTTAATGAGTTTTATATAAATACCATCATGTTTTGCATACAATGAAACAATGTTCAACAAAAAGAAAAAAAAGATTTTTTTTTTCAAATACTTGAAGCATTTATTACAAACAACATGAAAAATACATAAATTGCATAGAATATTTAAATGTGAAGAACTAACTTTCCATCTTGGAGGTAAGGTTTAACTTAAAAATCACAGAGGTGGGAGTAGTAGAATCAGCTACTACAATTTGCTGGCCATCAACAATCCCCAAATCTAAGAATTATTAATATAATATATTAATAATTATTTATAATTTTTATATATAATTTGGAATTACAATAAATTCCAAATTTAAAAATAAAATCTGAATCACATGAACAACATGAAGTATTAAAATAAGTTGCATGGTTACATATATCTGGGGTGTAAGGAGGAATTTTGTTTTAAGAAAAATATTAGCTTAAACAATACAGAGAGTAAATCCATATTTTGTTTCATATTTTACAACACTTTGCTTTTTGTACAGGTTTATGGATGAAAACGTTATTTTTAACATCGACTTTAAACTTTGAAGAGGTTTCAAAATTTTTAACAACAATAAAAAAATATAAAAATTTTGATAAATTTCATGAGAATATACTTAGTTTCTTTATGGTCATGAATAAGCTTTGTCTTAGAATTTTCAATTTGCTATTTTTTAAGCTTGATGAGATTGAGTAGAAGACAAAAATATCTTTGGATCACTAACAAAAACTATCCTATCAAACTTTGAGCAATAGACATACATAGCAAAAATATCAGTCTTATAACCATTACCAGTTTCCAGAAGCTTATGGAAATAGTCTATTGCACATACTCTTCAGGATAGCTTTTGACTCACTAGATGTAACTATTACATACATAAATTAATATTTGTACAAGCATTAAAATCCTTGAAAGATTCTCTCTATAAGAACTGCACTATCTGAGCAGCGCAATCATCAAGGAAAGACAATACACAAATCGAATGGGGCGGAGCATTTTAACTGCTTCCGTTTAAATGTTTATTTTTGCATCTTATTAAGGTTTTATCCAAAGCAAGGAAAGAGGTTCAAATAGTTCTATCACATAACGAACTCTGTTTTGTGTATGTTTGAGGAAGGGGAAAAAACTCTTTGCATGCTTCAGAACTGGGTTTTGTTTATCAAAGAAAAGATTACACCTTCATGAGGAAAATATTTATGTTTTGGTTAACAGTTAACTTAGATACATCACAGAATGAAAATTTTACTAGTGAATGAAAGGAAACTAAATGTTAGATATCATAGAGGGACATTAAATAATATCAATAATAAGTAGGACATTAAATTATATCTTCAAATAGTCATAAAAAGGAGCAGTAGAAAAAAATTGTAGAAAAATAATTTATAACCATAAAACAAAACAATAAAATGTGTTAAGAAAATATGGAAATATGAAACTTAAGGAGAGAACATTTTGTGTATAAGTCATAAAATAAACAAAATTGAACAAAATGGACACAGTTTTATCTATACAGCAGGAGTCAAGAGTCTCTAGTTTTAAAAAAAATGAATTAAAAAAATAAGTAAAGTGAGGGGATAAGTAGATCATTAATATAATAAACAAAATGAAGAGCAAAAAATAGATAATGTAAAGAAACTTCAATAAAGGAAGATAAATTATGTCAAAGTTACCTTTTAAGGTTTTCTTTAAATTGGGTCTTGTAGCAACTTCAATAGACTGAATGGATTGCATATACAAAGTTTTATGTTTTCCGTCTATGGAAGTTGTTAACCCAGGAGACTTCATTTGGCTGAAAATAAAAATACAAGTTAGAGCCATGCTTAAATCCCAGAACTGGATTTTTGCTTGAAATTAAAGTTTAGGGCAGGTGAAATTTTCTTATAATAGACTGATATGAAATGAAAAACTAAAAAGAATAGTTTTATGAAGGGGTCTTCTCAGTGTAACATTTTAGTACAAAAACAGTTTAAATGTTCACACCAAGTAAATTTTGTATTGGTTTACAGCAGTGGTTCTCCACCTGTTTTGCTCGGCAATTTTTTTAAAAATCCAAAAAGAAATTGGTAAACCAGTGTAATAGTACAAGGATCATTAAAATTTGACAAAACATTTATTTTCCATAATGCACAATAGTTGATAACAAGAAGCAAAAACATAATCATAAAACATCTTGGTATTTGTAGCTAATATAAAATTAATCCAACAAACCAACTGGTTCTATGTAAAGCATAAGTTAAACAAAAATACTCTTCACTGAATATTTGCAGCTGTCCTGATATAAAGAAGTTAAAAGCAGACAGCTCGAGCTTTAGATCAGGTTCTGCATTTATTCTCAAAATAAATTTCTATTAAATTTTTAAGTATGTTGTAGTAAAATTTCAATAAAAAAAAAATTTGATATAGTGAACAACATTCGTATTTAAGTAGTTGTAGTTAACTACGAATGTTACATAATGGACCATTTTGGTTTTAATACATCAGGCTGTGTAGTCAAATCTTTCAACAAAAATAAGCATCCTTTAAGTACTTTTTAAGCACTAAAAATATTTTTAAGCACCATATACATTAACAAAATGCAAAATAATTTTTAAGACTTTACCTGATCATGATAAAATAATTAGTTTCTGACAAAGAACTTTTTTCTTGATTATATTAGTCACCATAAAAAGATTGAGAGATCTTTCGGTTCGACTACAGAGGGTGGAAAATGAAGCCAGAAATTGAGAATACCTTGCAAAATGCAACAAAGTTGCACATGAGAGTGCAAGAACCACACTGAACCATCCAGTTCAGTAGAGGCACATGCGAACTCTCAAGTATTTCATCAAACATGTAAAATGTTAGGCGCTTTCATACGCTATGTATCGACGGTAGGCGGAAATGGATTGTGGTTGAATGAATTGTAAAAACATTGAATAGAACAATGTGAAAACAGTGTGCATAATATGTGGCAAAAAGCAACAGGGTAAAGAAAAAATCTCTTCATCAAAAAGGGAAAATTAATCACTTTTTAAAAGCATCCAATAAAAAAAACCTTTAAGGGCTTTTAAAAAACGAAGTCGCAAATAAGCACTTTTTAAAACCACTACACACCATGTATATAAATCCAGCACCTTCTTTTAAAAAAAAGAATTGCATAACTTCATTTCAAGGACAGAAAAAACAGTCAAATTTGGGCAATCTTATGACAGGATAAATCAACAATTTCTTTTTCCCTCAATAAAATTAGGTACAGGTGTCTTTAAACATTACAATTCTTATATGTATCCCACATCATTCCCAGTTGCACCAACTAGATAAATATTCATTAAAAGTTAATTGAATTTTCAGATGTTGTTGAGAGAACCAAAATACTTATATTAATTTATGAACAAATCCAAAAATTGAAACCTTGCTATAACATTTTAGAATTTATTACACACACTGAAAATGATGACACCTGGGACTTGTAATGACAATTATAATTCCTTTAATTTAGAAGAGATATTAATTAAGTATGAAAGCTTTCGAAGCCAACCAATATTTAATATACACAAGAAAACTTTATAAACATGATCAAGAAGAAATAATTAATACTTTCAAATTAATAAATGTACATTATATTTGAAGTATATTGAAAATAATTTGTAAATTACAATATTTATGTTTATTTTTTTTTAAAAAAATTGTGAAAAAGCAGTTTTAGCATTTGGTAAAAATTAATCTGCTTAATTCAATACATAATAAATGGTGGACCTCTATAGAAAACCTGGCATTTAACACTAAAACATTATAAAAATTTATCATATTACTGATTTTAAATACTAATAAAACAAAGGATATTATAAAGAGAGCTTACTATTCAGCGTTTTCTATGAGAAAGTCAATTACATCTTGCAATTTATCAAGCTCAGAGAATGTTAATGTATGCACTATTTGACTACAGGCCAAACAATTATCCTATAAAAATACAACAATGTAAATAATCTGCACAACTTCGTAAAAAATTCTTAAATATTTATTTTAAAAAATACAAATATCTAATAAAATGCTAATAAAATACAAAATATCTTGTTTATAAGGGCAATAGTTTTCATTAATGAATTTTTTAGTAAATGCATTAAATCATTATATTTACAGAGCACTATTTTATTCTCCAAAAATTTTACATGTTGGAACTTGACATTTAATTTATCTTTCATAACTCATTTGGTTGCTTTGCAAGAAATTTTTTCACATCAAAAATATGTTTTAGGAAACATTAATTAAAATATGAGATAGTGAAAATAATGATTGCCAAAAGAAATATATTTTTTTAAAACTAGAAGTAATAAATTTAAATTTCAGAAAAAAAATTAACAACACAATGTAATTTCTTTAAAAGAAAAAAGAAGCTACTAAAGTAAATTGGTTTAATCATACAAAGTAAACCTTTATGAAAACTTGATTTTAAAGACTATTCGATAAAATTGCAGTACAATTTTTTTAAAGCCTATTCTCCCACAAAAATAGCAATATGAAAATACTGGGGGCTTTGCCTCTGTTCACTAACTCCAACGATTGTTTCATAATCATTTTTATTTTAATCAAAAGATCAAAAATTTTTTATTATATTAATACAAATTTAGTTCCACAAACTTAGTTCCGGATTCAATCAGGATAAAACTAAAACCTAATAATTTGTTTAGCTACAAATATAAATTAATCCTCAAACTTGTGTTTTAAATTCTTATTTAAAAATTTTTTTATGCATACAACTACTTAAATATTTTTTCGGCAAAACATTAGAGTGATTTGTGTATTTAGTAAAAGTNTTCTTATATGTATCCCACATCATTCCCAGTTGCACCAACTAGATAAATATTCATTAAAAGTTAATTGAATTTTCAGATGTTGTTGAAAGAACCAAAATATTTATATTAATTTATGAACAAATCCAAAAAGTGAAACCTTGCTAATACTTTAGAATTTATTACACACACTGAAAATGATGACACCTGGGACTTGTAATGACAATTATCATTCCTTTAATTTAGAAAAGATATTAATTAAGTATGAAAGCTTTCGAAACCAACCAATATTTCATATATACAAGAAAACTTGATAAACATGATCAAGAAGAAATAATTAATATTTTCAAATTAATAAGTGTAAATTATATTGGAAGCATAGTAAAAATAATTTGTAAATTACAATATTTATGTTTTTTTTTTTTTTTTTTTTAAATTGTTAAAAAGCAGTTTTAGCATTTGGTAAAAATTTCCTGCTTAAACATTCAATACACAATAAATGCTGGACCTCTATAGAAAACCTGGCATTTAACACTAAAATTTAAAAACTTATCATATTACTGATTTTAAATACTAATAAAAAAATGATATTATAAAGAGAGCTTACTATTCAGCATTTTCAATGAGAAAGTCAATTACATCTTGCAATTTATCAAGCTCAGAGAATGTTAATGTATGCACTATTTGACTACAGGCCAAACAATTATCCTATAAAAATACAACAATGTAAATAATTTGCACTACTTCGTAAAAAATTCCTAAATAATATTTTTAAAAATACAAATATCTAATAAAATGTGCATTAAATAGTTATATTTAGAGAGCACTATTTTATTCTCCAAAAATTTGCTGGAACTTGACATTTAATTTATCTTTCATAACTCATTTGGTTAATTTGCAAGAAATTTTTTCACATCAAATATATGGTTTAGGAAACATTAATTAAAATATGAGATTGTGAAAATAAAGATTGCCAAAAGAAATATTTTTTTTTAACTAGAAGAAATAAATTTAATTATTAGAAAAAATTAACAACACAATGCAATTTCTTTATAAGAAAAAAAAAGCTACTAAAATAATTTGGTTTAATCATACAAAGTGAACCTTTAGGAAAACTTGATTTTAAAGACTATTCGATAAAATTGCTGTAAATTTTTTTTAAAGTCTATTCTTGCACAAAAATAGCAATATGAAAATACTGGGGGCTTTGCCCCTGTTCACCAATTCCTATAATTCTTTCACAATCATTTTTATTTTAATCAAAAGATCAACAATTTTTTATTATATTAACACAAATTTAGTTCCACAAACTTAGTTCCTGATTTGATCAGGATAAAACTAAAACCTAATAATTCGTTTAGCTACAAATGTAACTTAATCCCCTAACTTGTGCTTTAAATTCTTATTTAACATTTGGTTACACATACAACTTCTTAAATATTTTTTTGGCAAAGAATTAGAGTGATTTGTGTATTTAGTAATAGTATGAAAGTTGATTCTTAAGACAGCTTCAGAATTTTAAATAGTTATTTGTTTATTTCATATTCATTGTTTTAATTGCATATGTTGTAAGCACACAGTTTTACACAAAAACTATAGCATAAAAAATTATTACGAAAGTAAATACACCTTATTGGCTGTTTACTAGCAGTAAAACGGTGACTTAATATATTTATCATATAAATAATGTAACATAAAGTATGCACATACTTTATAACATAATAAAAGAATACCACTTTTAATTTTCAGCCTCTAATTTTAAAAAATAATTCAAGCAAAAAACATATTGACAGAGAATAATATTGAGAAGAGTGAATAAATAGATATTACTAGCAATAGATAATATAATCCACAAACCGATACAGTTAAAACTTTAATATCATTCTGATGAAAGTCAAAGATNGGGTACAAGAACAGTGTCAATATTATAAAGTATTTTATTTAAAATATAATTTTTTTAATGTTATTTTATAATTTTTGACTCATAGAATAGAGTGCTAGCCAGGTCACCTTATGGGAATGAGGTGACCTGGAAAGATTCTCTATTCTTTCCGAAACCATGAGAGTTTAACAGGGTAATAATGAACCAAATTTTGATGCAAGCGAAGTATTGCTAAGTTGATAGTATTTCAACTGTTTGGCAATAAATTTTCGTCTAAAAGTGGGTATAACAGTTGGTAAAATAATATTTTAACTAAGAAAATGAGTAAATAATTTAAATTAGTAAAATTAAGAAAAATCAAAGAAAAAATTCCAGCTTTTCTTTAAAAAATCCCTGACTTTTCCAGGTTTCTGTCTAAATCTCCCTGATTTTTTCAGGTTTCTTCCAGCATAAAAAAATTCCCTGATAATTCCAGGTTTTCAAGGTTTTCCAGGTGGGTGGCCACCCTGTTATTTCCTGATATCTGTGAATCAATGGTCTTAAAATATGCAAAATTCTCAAGAAATTCACAAGCCCTGTTCCTAGTTTTTAGACCTGGAAGGATGATATGAAACTTCGGGGTATACCCAGAAAAAATAATTATAAAAAACCAAAAATATTATTTTACCTAGTAGCTAATTTAAAAACCTCTGTGGCACAAGCAGCAGCTATAACAGCATTAGTAGACGCTACAGCAGGAATTATATTTTTAATGACACCTAGAAGATTTTTATTTTAAAAAGAATGAGAAACACAGTTCTGTAAAGAATCCTGTATTAATAATCAAGAATTAGTTCAAAAATAAAATAAGAACATTAAAAATATTACCTTGAGTAAGCCTATAAGTGACACCAGATATATTATATTCAGCAGCTCTTTCAAGAGCTTTTTCATAAATCCATTTCACATGTTGAGGGTCATCTCCATCAATGGCTTCATCTTCTAAAAATAAGAAGATATCTTAAAATAAAATTTTGCATAAATATAGACCATGAGATACATAAAAAACTAATAATAAAAATTGGTTTAAAGAATAAATTTATTAAATTTGCATACAAATTTAGTAATATAAATGTAAATCAAAAAGTTAGTACTTATCCATAAGCCTGGTGCAATTAAATTTCTTTATGACGATTACTATAAGATTTTTTTTCCGAAACTAGAATTTATTTGCTGAGAATTAGAGTTATTTATTTATTACATATTTAAATTTATATGAACTGTGCACAATATTATAATAAAAATTTTGCCTACAATTTAATATTACAAATTTACATAAAAACTTTATCATGAGCATTGCTAAATATTAAATTTATACAAAAATTATACAAAAATGTTGAAAATTTAGATAAAATTTAATAGAGAGCCCTTAACTGAATATGACTTTTGCATAAAATTCAATGAGAATTATACATTAAAACTTATAAATGTAATTTTAAGATTAAAAAAAAACAATATGAATCTTGCATTAAATTTAATAGATGGAACTTTACACAAACATTTAATAATCTGATTTTAACATACAAAATTAGTAAGAATTTTTGCTTAGAATTTAATAATATGAATTTTATGATGAAATTTAATTACAGGAATTTAACACAGAAATTTAATATTAATTACGCATAAATTTAGATTAATTTTGCATAAAAAGTTATGAAAAATTTTTATGCATGAAAATTTTATAATGATAATTTAACATGAAAACTAACTATTGAATAAGTAATAAGAAATGATTTGGTCTCAGAAGAATTCACGATACACTGAATAAAAGAATTTCTTTTTTGTATCATACAATAGTGAATAATATTGAAAATTCTAATTAAACAACTTATTTGGAAAAATAATTCTAGTTAGTAATGAGGAGTAGATTATGGAAATAATTACTTCGTTCTTTTGGCCAAAGTAAAACTTTCACATACTCAATGCAGTGTTCAGGCAGTCGCGGTGTTTGAGCAATTGTACAAAGTGGAAATGTAACCTATGAGAGTGTTTCATATTGATATAAACACTTAATTGAAAAATATAGTAAACACATTTAACTCTACAAGGCGTTAATGTAGTATACATTTTCATTCGAGATGATTTAAAAAAATATACATTTTGATAAAATTAAATAAAATCAATTTTATATAAATCATATAGAGATTTAAAAAATATTTTATAAATATACACAATTTAAAATTTTCAAAATATTTTTGTTTAAAAATCTAGTTAAAATAAAAGTAAACTCCTTAGTGCTCTTTTTATTTGTTTAGAAATGTAATCTATAAATAATGAGTCAGATGTTATTTCATGAAATTCAAAAGTATTATGTCTACAGTTGCTAAAGCATTTAGATATCACCAATTTTTTATATATATTTTTTTAATAAAAGTTCTAACATTTTTCCCATTACAAATTTTTAATTTATGATATTTTTATTTACCAAAATCTATCTGTTACATGTGAGCTGTTGAGTAGATCAAACATATCTGCTTGCTGTCTATTTCTTACAATAAATTTCTTAAGAATTTAGTAATTAAAAAGTATATAATCTTTATGTTGTCATAATCAACTCTTTATTAAATATGTAGTAATTGTGTGCCTTCTATTTGGGCACACTTCAGTGATTTTAATTCCAAAATAGATTAATTATTTCACAAGAAATCTACTAAAACACAATACACATGTTAGGGATGAAACAAAAATTAAAGAGAGACCAAGGTAAAACCGGATAAAGATGAGATTTAAAGTGCAAGGAATAGCTAACGTTTACACCCTTAAGTGTCTAAAACAGAGTCTTACCTCAGAGTCTCAATCAAACCTTAGAGAAAAACATTATCCAATATCTATGATTCAAATTATCAACTGGGCAATGGCCTGTAACCTTAAAAAAACAGAGGGATAGTGAATCCCAATATAGAGCGAGACAACTAGCCACTAACACCAAAAGTTTATGTATTACCTAGTAATACAATGTTTCCCAAAGTGTGGTAGGTGTACCCCCAGGGGTACGGGAACAGTTTAGGAGGGGTACGCGTTCTTATGCGAAATATCTTGCAACAAACAAAAATTACAAAAATTTTATTAAAAAACAAAGCTAGTCATGAAAATTTACAATTACGTATTCTATCGGTTATTTTTTGCAAAGTTAACAGTTAATAATTAGTGGTGTCAACAGTCAGTTTTAATTTTTGTGCAATTTTTTTATGCTAAAAAATACATTCATTCTTTTATTAGTGGTACACAGCGTTACAAAAAATTTAGAAAGGGTGCACGAAAGTCATAAGTTTGGAAAACAGTGTAGTAATATATTGCTTTATTAATGCATGTAACATAAAATTTCGGCTTTAACCAACCACTCAGGATTGGCTACATTAAGTTTAAACCATTGAAAGGTGAAAAAGTTGAAGATTTTTTGATCTTTAACTGAGTAGAATCAAATTCCATACTTTAGCCCCTTACACTTAGGTTTATCTTTCATTTTTGCTTTACCCATAACACAAGCTATGACTAAAAAGGCTCACAATAAATCATATCATGACTGATGTATTATATACAGTTACTAACAAATATAATATGATAATGAAAATTACTTGAGGAGGGTACAAATCTAATGTACAATCTATGCATGCAGTCATAGATGGCAACATTACTCTGACATTTCCTTTGAAGCCTTCTGTACCACCATCAATCATTGGAATAAGAGAGCCATCTTGTTCACTTTCTTCAGCATTGATACCAATCTTCATAAATATAGCAAATGTAAGCTTAATTCATTTTTATAAAAATGCATGCAAATTAAATGTACTTTTAAATTATATATATGTTACATTCTAAATGACACATAAAATTTATTCACTTTATATTTTTAAAAAAAATTTAAAATCTATTATTTTATAATTAAATTAACTTTTTAAGGAGTAGTTTAAATACTATGCAATACCTAAAAAAGTTTGAAACAAGCTAATTTTGACAAGGGACCAACCAACCCAATTCAAGACATTCAATTAATTCTCAAGAACCAAGGTTAAACAAAAAACTTTAATAAAAAAAAAGGTTTCATTAAAAAAAAAAAAAAACGTGCATCAGTGATTTGTGATTTGCTTATTTTAACCACAAATAGGGGTAGGGTTCAAGACCACAACAATATACCTCTATTGACAATTGCATCAAATGTTAAACTATAAAATATAATTTCAGCTAAATTAAAAATATCCTAAAAAATTGCTACGATTAAAAGAGTACCCAGGCGGTTTTCACTGCTTTACAGAACCTAATTTATAAAAGAAGGAACATAAATTAAATTAACTTTAAAACTTTTTAACAAAAAACTTTAAAAATTATTTCTGTTAAGTTGAAGTTTTAATTCCAGAAATTATAATCAGTTATAATTTCTAGAATTTGCTTCATCATATAGTTGGAGGATAAGCCACAACAACTATTTAATTGAAGAATTCAAACAAAAATATGCCTAATAATAAAGAAATAAAAATGTGTGCAGTAATTAAATGTTAAAAAATTAAAACACTTTCATATTTTTCCCTTTTGCTTGTTATCCTCTTTTTATGATCAGCATATAGTTATTTTTACCAAGAAAATAAAAGAAAGAGATAATTTCAATTACAACAAATCAGGTCTTGGAAATAATTTAATTAAAATATTTAATGACAAAGAATTGTTTTATCAGTACATTTACTTTTTATTGGTAAAATAAAATAATTATTGTTTATGTTGCTCTACTAAATAATTACCAGCATTCCATTAATCCATCTCCTGGCAACAATTGAATCCAAGCCACAAACAATAATATGAAATTCTATAAATAAAATTGCTTTAATATTTCATATTTATGAAATGTATTTCTAAAATTATTAAACTATATAAAATATTCATTACAAGATTTAAAACAAACATATAATATTGTCTGCTTCAAAACAACATCAAAAATATAATTTTCTTATAAACAATAAAAAAAACTGATTTTAAATTTTAAATCAATTTCTTTCAATTCTTAATACATGGTAGTTTTTATTATTCTGCAAAATTTAAATTCAACTTTCCTAAGCCCTAAAAAAAGGAAAGATAAAAACCTAAGATAGTTTTTTTTTTAAATTTTATAAATCTAACTTATACATGCCATGTGTCCTAATTTATTATATGTAATGGATGTAACAAGAGTAAAAGACAAAACAAGGTTTATCTAGGTTGAATTTTAAAAAAAAATATTGCAAAACACATTAACGTTCTATTAATTATAATATATACACATTTTCTTACATTATTTGCGTTTTATAATTATTAATAATATATTATATTTTTAATAATTATAATGAAAATGTTAGAGTAAGTATAAAAATGTAATAATAATCACTTACTTCGATAGAAAGAATCATCGTAATCTTGGATTTTTTTAAAATGACTACATTGTGTTAAGCACACTAAAATAACTATTTAAGTAAAATATTTTAATAAAAACATTTTTTATCAGTAAAATTCAGATCATTACTAATGTAGTTTTTGTAAAGAAAATTATTTTTGGTAGTAGAAACATTAATCAATAATTAAATTTGTGAATTATTTTTTATACATAATTGCTTTAAAAATGCCATCATACACACAACTGTTAAAAAGTGAGAGGAAAATAATTTTTTTTTCTATTACCAAGACCCAAAAATTAATATGTATATAAATATATATTAGATAGATATAGGTGACTGGTACCTTTCTAAATAGAAAAACCATAGAATAATAAGGAGGTTCCTAATTAATTGCTTCCTTTAATTCTGAATAAAATATTGAATAAGTAATCTATAGAACATTCCTTCCCAACTAATGCTCCACAAATTAATACTTATGTTAGTATAAGTATAAATTATATTTATATACAGGATGCATAGCTATATCTTTCAACAAAAAATAAGCACCTTTTAACAAATAAGCACTTTTCAACAAAAAATAAGCACATTTTTTAAGCACATTTTATGGAAATAAGCACATTTTATGGAAATAAGCACATTTAGGAAAGCACATAGGATAAGCACATTTTTATGGAAATAAGCACAAAAAATAAGCACATTTTATGGAAAACTGAGCCTGAAATTGAGAATATCTTGCAAAATGCAGAGTTACTCATGAGAATGCAATAATCTCACTGAACCCAGCTCAGTAAATGCATGTGCGGACTCGTAAGTATTTAATCAAAGTCTCAAACACGTAAAATGATTGGACCGGTGGTAAGCCAAATTAGATTGTGGTTGAATAAATTGAGAAAACGTTGAATAGAACAATGTGAAAAGCATGCTTTTGCATATTATGTGGCGAAAATCGACATGATAAAGAAAAAAATCTAATTTTCAAAAAGGTAAATTAAGCACTTTTTAAAAATGCCCAATGAAAAAAGCACCTTTAAAGGCATTTTAAAAATGAAAATCTAAAATTAGCACCTTTAAGCACTTTTTAAAAATGCTTCGCACCATGTATATAGGGTTAAGGTTAAATATCTTTCATTATAGAGCGTATGTGAATGATAAAAAACAAACTGGCCAAAAATTGTTTGTAATCATGCCTACAGCCAAAATTATTAATCTTACCAGTTCTTCGAGAGAATTGGCTTGAAAAACCCTGTGATAAAATAATTATCAGTGTCTTCTATAAAAAATAATAAAAAAACTACAAGTAAAAATAGTAGAACCAATATATGAAAGGAAGAAAGGGTTTGAATTTACTTATTTTCAGTCAAAGGTAAGAGAGTGGGATCTTAAATTGTCACAAATAAATTGAAGTTGAAAAATTTGAACTTCTGCTATTCGGAATTTCAAAATGACCATAAACATCAATAATTTTTGATGCTTCTAATCAATCAAATAATAAAATATTTTTATTTTGATCATAGAGGATAAAAATCTCAATCATATTAGAGAAAGCAAAATGCTTTAATGCAAAGGATACGGAGTTACATTACACCCTTCAATGTGCTTGTTTATATAGGCAGCAGCAACTTCAGCTTTAGGTTTTCCAACATCTGATGCCCTGAAATAAAAATATATTATTGCATGTTTTTGATTAGCAAAGAATTTTAAAAAAAAATACTTTTTACAATATTTCACTGTATTGATACTTAAATTCAGCTGCAATATTAAACAGTTCCCCCAAATAATAAAAACACAAATATTTTCTAATGCCTAGAAAAGATTAAACTCTAACTGTTATTAAAAATGATCTTTATACTAAATTCTTTTGACTAATTTGTCATTTAAAAGAAAAAGCATTATCGAACATAAAAAAACTAACCGGTGTTTCCTCCAATATTTTAACACATTACTAAAGATAAACTAACTCAGTAATTGCCATATGATCACAAATGACTCAGTAGCAAATGAGTCTACTGATAGGTTTAGCATAAGGATTTTGACATGTGACATTTTTTTCACTTGCTCGCTTTTAATCTATTTTTTTTTTTATAAACACTGAATGTTATTCAAGATAGTAAACTAAGAAAATTTTGTTTTTCATTAATTTTGTTAACATAATGCACAACTCTCTTATTGAAAAACAAAGGGAAAAGCTGGTTTTTCAACTGGAAAAACAACAGGTAAAAGGATGACTTTCAGTGCCATAAATGCTCAGGGGGTGAAACCAAGGACAGATTAGAGTAATAATGTAAGGTATAATAATAACACAAATATAAAAACTCTTTTTTTCAATTAAAAATCGCAAATGGTAAGTTTTTTATTAAAATCTATATACATTGTGTAGAGGTTTTAATAGGAATTCTTTCATTTATGATCCTTAATCATTGTTTTTAATGAAATATGAGACACAGTATCTCTGTGCTTTTTAAGAAATAAACATCAATTTTTAATCAAATTCATGTTCTAGTTAAATATGTTAAATATGATCTGTACCTGTACTACAAAGAAAAGAATTCCTTTTCAATTCTACAATCAATCAGTAAAAAGCATGACTTTTTTTATTAATTACATAATTATTAGATACACATTTAAACTAGACTAATAAAATAAATTTTCATGAAATTGATAGAATGTACAATGCGCAGTTTTAAACATTAAAGTACTAGACTAATACTTTATTTAAAATAAAAAGAACTGTTTTTATTAGTGCATGACTCTAATACTAAACCAGTTTCAATTATACTTTCAAACCTCAACTCTCCTACTTACATTTGTATATAACAAACAAAAATTGTAATGATTTTCTGACTGTTAAATTACATGATTTTCAGTCAACGACTTTAAAATTTGAAGGTGAAAAAATAATAAAGCTCTTGGAGTAAGGGAGCAGTTGGAATGAAACCGGTTATGAATTACAACCGGAATCAGTTTCCAGCAGGAATTGTGAAGCTTGAGATAAGAAAAATCATCTCCCAAAGGAATGCAACAACATTCCATCTGGAATTATCATTCCACAGATTAAAATGCTTATTGAATAGAATGAAATTATTAAAATTAATATAGCAAAAATGAAGCTAAAAATTGGGTTGATATATAATTTGTGAATTGTATTACATATATAAAACAAAAACTAAAAGAAAAAGTTAAACATGAACTAATTTAGTCCTGTTAATTCACTGAATTCTAATTACAGAAGTTTCAAAGTAGATAAATTAATTATTTTTTAGTGATTTTTATAAACAGAGTTGGAACAATCAAAACAACTTATGATAGTGAATTTGTATCAAACAAGGTACATTGTCCTGTCCTTTTTTTTTTTTTTTTTTGGGGANTTTTTTTTTTTTTTTTTTTTTTTTTTTTTTTTGGAGATTTATTGAGAAACATAATTTCTAATTTGTTGAATTGCAAGAAGTGTGATTTCTTTGCAATTTTTCAATTCAACATTTGTCCAATGAGCCTTTTTGTAACCAAATTAACATTCTTTCCAAGCATTTACTCAACCTACTCAGGGAGATAAACTTTAATGAAAACTTCTTAAAAAACAAACAAGCAAATAAATGGGGTGATATATAAAAAACAATAAAATTTTGATTCTGGTATCCAGCCTTATCAGTTAGCCATAATTAATATTTACTAATATAGGGAGTTCCCATTGTAGTTGGCATTCTATTAATAAACACTATTAAAGGTTTCAAATGAAAAACAGAATCTAATCCCTACTAAATACCAACATTCAGAAAAACTAAAACTTAGCAATCGATACCAAATTATTGTTTTCCTTCTTTAGAAATAATTAAGATTAAATTAAAAAACAAAACTATAATAAATAAATCATTACAATACATAATATACTCAAATACATAACATAAAATATTTACCTAAATAAGAACTGCCGATTTAGATTGGAAATTTCAATTGTATCCATATCAATGACATCAATATTTCGAAATCCAAGCATAGCCTATTATAAACAGAAAATTTTATTTGAGATTACAAGTTTAGAATTTAATTACAGAGGAAAGTCCCATATCCGGAATCGTCGGGACTGCAACAAGTTCGAAAAGTAGATTTTTTCATATAATAGGTCTTTAAGGTATACAAACATCAAAACATTCTTATTCAATAAAAAATAATAAATAGACGATAATTGATATTAATTTCAATCAACAACTAATAAATCCACGTGGTTTGTGTGGTTGTGCTATTTTTGTTACAATTTTCCACATGGTTTTTTAAATCTTAGATATTTTAATATGCTATTATAACTTACAGCGAATTTCGAATATAAATTCAAATTCTTAAGTCAAAATTATTAAACAGGAGGTAGGAAAAATAAACAACCATTACTACACTAATTCAAATTGGAACAGTGCACAAGGCAGCTAAAGCCAAATTCAAATTATATAAACTAGTAACAATATAAAATTACTTAAAAATGATTTAAAATATTTTTTTAATAATATTGTAAAAATAATATTAACATAAAATAATATTAACATAAAATAATATTAACATAAAATAATATTAACATAAAATTGTGTGCTTACACACAATAGACACACAATTTTGTGTTAATATTATTTTATGTTAATATTATTTTTACAATATTATTTAAAAAAATTTTAAATCATTTTTAAGTAATTTTATATTGTTACTAGTTTACAGCGAATTTCGAATCACACATTTTGGTTAGTAATCATTTCTTAACCGATTCTTCGATTAGCGACATTTCCACAGTAAATCCATGTGGTTTTGCCGATAGTGTTTTCACCACTTATTAAAACAGATTCTCACTCGCTTTTAAAATCTCAATGGTATGATATTATTTTGTTTAGAAAATCTTGAATCATACATTTTGCACTCAACTATTGAAAATTCACTTTCAATCCCACGTGGATTTATGATCACATTTTTGTCTGTTATTGCTACAGATTTTCCTACTTTTTTAATGCTACATTGTCATACACAGGAAATTTTGACTCGAGCATTATTTTTTGATGCACTCGATTTGTGAAGATTTCATTGTCTACTTGGTTTTCAACAGTTTGGTTCAGTAACTTCATCGCGAATCAGCAATTTTTTCAAAAAGTGAAATTTCGCACTCCGAAATTAAGAGCGTGATTCTTAGCAGTAATAATCCTTTAGACGAGGAAAAAATTTGAGATTTTTTTCGTGATGTAGTTAAATACCGAATTTCGTTTCTGCGATATCCAATTTTTTTTTATATTGTAGTGTAAATCGGATTAAAATTGAACAAAAAACAAAACACGCAAAAATCATAAAGAAGTGGGAAAATGGCGGATTCTCATCCTGTCATACTTTTTAACAAGTCGCAAAAAAAGAAAAAAGCATTTTTCATTCAATTTTTTTTATTTATTTTTTGAAAAAGGAAAAGAGTCTATTTTGATTGTTAACCCCAACCTTCTCGCTCCCATGAAAATGAATGGGTGAGTTTTCGCTCGCTATTTCTCGCTCCTGTGATATTCACGGGCTGGAGTGTTCAGTAGTAATGCGCCAATAAGAATAAAACTAATTCATTTCTTTTGCCCAGAAAAAATTTTATTTCTCCTTTTACACAACATATAACAGTACCAGGATATTTTTAAGGTAATTGTAAATAGTTAGTTTATTTTAAACTAGATACTAGCACTAATCAAATACAACTAATTCGGCAAACTAGACACTTTTATGACAGTTTTCTGGAAAATTAACCAATCATTAAGGGGTTAAAAATGGTTCAGAAGTGAGACCCTTCCGGTAAATGGACGTCCTGATATGGGGCTATATATTATCTTTACATAAGCTCTGTCAAACAAAAATGGAAAAAAAATAATGATTCATTACTTATGTGGACCGATACAGCAATAAGCAATAACTGTATGATTTCATGATATAAATTACACATTTTATACTTAAACCATTTTATCAAAGACAGATATTTTCTACAAAATTTTACAATACCTATAGAATTTAAAGATATTGAAAACAAATATTCCAATTGAAAAGTAAAATAAAATTATATGAAAGAATTATTAATTAAATTATCAAACTTAACTCGTTACATAAAAAAAGGAAGAAAAAAAATGGACATTGTTAAAACAGGGACATATTAATAAAAGAACTGATTAGAACAATTATGAAATCAAACAGTTTTGTTTATGATTATAAGAATATAAGTTATAGATATTAAAGAAATATTGCAATAAATAAAAATGAAATTCACAAGTAGTATGAGTAATACACACAAATCATCCGGAAAATAATAGGTACTCACTAAATTTTTCAAAAGTTCACATCCAAGACCACCGGCTCCAATAACAAGCACATTACAGACATTGCGCACAAAATCAAAAACCTAAAATAATAAAACTTTTAATTACAGAAATGCATAAAGTTTTTTAACTTAAAGATTGAATACTTCAACTATAAAAAAATTGCACAAACTTGCGGTCCTGGAGAAAAGTCCTCATGAGCGAATGGGCCGTTTCTAACTAAAAGTTTTTCAACATGAGTCCATCTACCCGGCCAATCCATTATGTATCTAGTGCAGGCAAGACGTATTTAATTTTGAAAATAATAATTAATCTTTGGCAATTCTTTTTTAAAAAATAGCTGTCGAAACGGTAGCAAAACAAGTATCTACTTTCAATTGATTGTTTACATCAATGAACATTGGGTACAACATATTTTCACTACCCTCTCACAAAATTTAAAACTAGCATTTAGCTTTATAATTTTAAACAATTTTCACAAAAGTGACGTCATATATAAGGGTTAATCTCACTGCATGAAAAAATCACAGTCGCGAAATCTAAGATGAAGTAAAGAATCTGATTGCGAGTTTTTTATGGGGAAATTTGCTTCACTAATCAATACAATAGCGAATTTTTTGCCTATAGTGAGAACAGCTCCTTAAGAATCGTGTGGAGTATGAGAAGATTGGAGTAAAAAACAAGTCAAGAGGATACTTTGAACTATATATGGAGCATTTTGTGAATAATTTCATGGGAAAATTTCACATTTCTTTTTCCTTTTTCACTAGGCTACTGAGAAGTAGTAGTAGTACTTTGTTTATGTCGTACTTAGGCTTCACAACGGGTTATTGCGACGGCCTGGGAAATATTCCCGAGGAGGATCCGAAAACCTGCCGTTACAATTTTAATCCTCTGCAAAAAGGATGGCCTTCTTTCACACTGAGGAAGCTGATGTTCAGCGTACAAAGACTAGCACTTTACGGTGGAATAGTTCAAGAGCAAAAAAATAAAGTACATCGCCCTCGATCTCAGCACAGGCTAACCAAAATGGTCCCATTGAGAAGCGCGACCCATTGAGAAGAATTTGATAAAAATTAATTGATTTTCTCCAAGCAGCTAAACTTAAATAAAAATTAGGTTCAATGTAACACTTTTCTGAGACTGCAGCAAATCAGTGTATTATGATCCATAATACTACATATTAAAGTTCAATGTTAAACCTTAAATTCTGTTGTTCTTCTAGAAACACTGCATTATCGCTAGTAATACATTTTTTTTTTTGTTTCTAATAGCAAGGCATAATATACAATTCAAAATTATCTAAGTATAAAATAGCAAAAGTAACTAGGTAAAACACAGGGACGGATTTAAGCTTGGTGGGGCCCTAAGCTACTGAAAATGATGGGGCCCTTATAAGTTCAATTCCACTTCTATACTTCTAAAGTAAACTGTCACTATTTTTTATTGTTGAGTATTAACATTATATTATTAAAAAATTTGATAATATTACTTTATTGTTGAATATATTAAATGTGATGAGACTATTATGTAGAACCTTTTTTTTATTGCACATATTTTTTGAAAGAGGGGGAAAAGTTACAAAAGAAACACATTTTAAGCACAGAGTAAAAATTTGGCGTGCTGGGCCACTATATATTTAACAGAGTTTTTTTTTTTAGATTCATTTTGAATATATTTTATTTGCAATTTTTAATGATTTTTTCGCGAATTTTTTTCTCAATTGTTTTTTCTTTACGTTACGAAATCTATAAGACTTATAAACATGAAATTTTGAATGTGCGTGGAAAATATGCAAAGAGTTAGAAGGAAAACAAGAAAATACAATTTGATTATTAGTTTTATTTTTTTTTTTATAACCGCCGTTGAACAACCGACGCAATTTTGAGTTTACGCCCTATCAACCAGGCTATCCCGGCCAAATTTATTAGTTTATTTTATAACAGTCATTGCACAGCCGACCCAATTTCGAGTTTACGACTACTAATATTCAACTCCGTTGCCTTGTAATTTTGAACCCAATCCAGAAGACAAGGGAATTGCTAGATTAGAACCCAGAGGTATTTATTCGTTATGACAACTTGGAGGACTTCGTGACCCCGACAGATTTAACATGCACCAGTCACCATTTTACACATGGGTATTCTTCTGCCAGCTGGATTCAAACTCCCATTCTCACGAACACGAGTCCAACGCCCTATCAACCGGGCTATCCCAACCAAATTTATTAGTTTATTTTATAACAGTCATTGCACAGCCGACCCAATTTCGAGTTTACGACTACTAATATTCAACTCCATAGCCTTGTCATTTTGAACCCAATCCAGCAGTCCCTGGAGCAGGTGAGGGCCGTTATATTAATACTGTTTGAAAAAATAAAAAGAACATTTCGTAAGCTGATATTATTTAATTGATGTTTATATTGAAAATATTTCTCCATTATTTTTGCTTTCTTTTTAATTATTTTATGTACATTTGTTAAATTTTAGTGCAAGAAATTTTTTTTTCATTACTTATGTAAATTTTTGGCTTATATTTTTAAGGATTTATTAAAGCGTCTACTAAATATCAGAGAGAATAAATGTCATACGGGTTTAAAGTATCAGCTCAGCTCTTGATGGTGTATAGTGGCTAGGATGTGAAAGAGTAACTGTTCCAGGCATCCAGCCAAAACGAGCATTCAACATATCAATGGAACACACTAAAGCTTTATATCAATTAGCAATTAGTTTTAGATAATTACAATTGTAAAATAATTATTTTATTATAGAATGAAATGTTTTAAAAGACAAATATCTGTTAATTTTTAACATTTAATCAACGAAAAAACAACCAATATTGAAATCTAACGAATTTATTATTTTTAATTACTGATAAAG
>NC_092213.1:23189494-23232650 GCF_043381705.1 Parasteatoda tepidariorum
TACTTGTACTTTTTACTCGTTACTTTTTAAAATAAGAACTTTTTACTTTTTACTCGTTACTTTTTTTAAAAATAATTGTACTTTTACTCGTTACTTTTTAAAAGTAACGTTGCCATATATGATTATGATCCATAATACTAAATATTAAAGTTCAATGTTAAACCTTAAATTCTGTTGTTCTTCTAGAAACACTGTATTATCGCTAGCAATACATTTTCTTGTTTTTAATGGCAAGGCATAATATACAATTGAAAATTATATAAGTATAAAATAGCAAAAGTAACTAGGTAAAACAGCCTGTAAAGCGCCTTTGTAAAGTTATTAAGTATTGCTTACTGGGATGGTCTTGATTAATTTAATAGTCTGAATCTCACATGCGAAAAAAATCGCTTGAAATTTTCGATTGAAAATGATAACCTGTTTGGTGAATTATTATTCGCTCTTAAACGCATACAAATGCGCAACGCATCGTTGCAATGAAAACGACCCCCTTAAAACCGATGCAACGAACGAAATGTAACGAAAAGTGTTCCTTTGTAAGTTGTGTTGAAGTGCAGTTTCAATGAATGACAAATAAAAGTCCGCACTATTTCTTACTTAATAGTTTTGTATGAACTTAAAATATTTTTTTAAAATCTAATTAAGGGAATTACTTTTAAGTACTTATAAGTTACTTTGGTTTAAGTACCAAATTAGCTAACTAATAGTTAGCTAATTTGGTGGCTTTATGTGGCTTTATAACTTATACATATGTGTAAGTTATAAAGCCACATCGAAAAGAAAACCCAGCATCTGACTCTACAGTCAAAAAAAACTTGCATAGTTTCACCGCATAAGATTATTATCACTGTCAATAAAAACGTCGAGGTAATATTTGCAAACCTTGATTGCTTACTTATTTCTAAAATGATGACCGCACGAATTTCTATAGCATATTCATAGGATAAAATTTTTTCTCTCTTTTTCGTTCTTTAGAGAGAGAAAATTAATGCAATTATAGCAAGAAAAATCATATATTTCATGCATCGTTTTTCGTAACAGCCTCTCTCTATATTAGTTTTAATAATCATGTAAAAATTAAGTAGAAGAATATGCAGGTTAGAACTGGTAAATGAATATCTTCTATTCGCCGGTGGAAAAAAAAATTGTTAACATAATTTGAAATTCTGACTAATCATTGCAAAGGTTGAGAAAAGCAGATATTAGATTAAAATTTTTAAAAACTAATTTATTTTTCTGGTAAAAATAGAATGCGATTGCTTTTTGTTAAACTGTCCCAAAGTTTCATTCTCAATTAAATTGTTTTTAGATTACTTTCACCCTTCTTTTGCACTTATGAACTTCAATGGTGATTGATCGTAGTTTGAAAACGTTCTCTTTTTCTTGTTCCTAACTTAAATATTACTTTGTAACTGACTTCAATGTCCGTTGTGGTAACAGAATTCTACTAATACATATTAAGGGGTGGCTTTACGGAACACCATTTATAATTGAAATAGTGAGATCATTCGATAATGACCTCAAGGAATTTTGAAAATTGATCTAGTTTACATAATTGATAGTCGTAATATGAAAATTGGGTCTGATGCTCAACACCGGATATAAAATAAAATAAAAAAAAATTACATCTAACGCTATTTAGTTCCATAAAAAGAGTTCTAGTTTGATCTAGAGCTGTGGTGGCTCAAAGGACAGAGCACTCGTCTCCCAATGAGGCGAATCAGGTATGAATCCCCGTGGTTGCTGGTTGACACAAATTCTGCTCCCGGCTCGCACTGATGGTAGTGCTGATGTAAAATATCTTCAGTGGTGGATGGATCATGGATTAGAATCCGCTTACCATCAGGCAAACTGGGTTAGGTTTTCGTGTAAAAAGTATTCTACAAAGGCTAGTTTCTCCCGATGCTAGATCTAGGAATTTCTTTATCCTATTATATAATATTCCTTTATCCTATTATGTCCTATATTAAGTTATCTTCAACAATATGAAAATTTTTATCAATAAAAAGTGGAGCTAAAGAAAAGAAACTTGGTATTTCGCTCACAAGGGAACTTCAGTCACCAAGAAGGCGACGTGTAGTAACTAAATCTACTTTAGGCTGTTCAACGCAGGCTATAAAATAAAATTTTTGTTCTTTGTGTTAATTTTTCAATACTAAATTAATTAACTTTTTTGTAAAATAACTCTAATAAACTATTAATAGCAAAATAAATTAATGAAACTTGTTATATAAAAAAAAGAAAAAAACGTGAACGTTTTATATATTTTTTATTTTTGTGACAAATAACACACTACAGATAAAAATTGCCGTTGCAGCTGTGTTCAATGAAAAAAAGGAATACTTTATTGCAAAAATAAATCATTTAAAAATAATTTTTTAAAAATAGTTAAAGACATTCAAAATGTAAAAACTGTAATTTAAAGACTTTATTATGCATTAAAATAATGACTAGTGACCCATAAATGTTAAAATATGAAAGGAATTGTTCCTAGAACAGTTTCTCTACAACAATTCAAAGTCACTTATTGAACTATGTCAGTTACGGAATTGCCCAGTTGCGATTGTTTAGTCGAGGTAAAAATAATTTTTTATTATTATCAATTCGAAATATGTTTAAAAAAAATTCCTTGTATCAGTAAATATGACTTCTGCAATACTAAATCTTTTGTGAACACGCGAAACTTTTAATTGATCGAAAGGAAAATAAATAAGTCAAAAGAAAAATCGTAAGCTCAAATATACACCTGTTGCTATAACCTCATGCAGAAGATCAGAGGTTATCAAACGATTTGTAAAAGCAGCTTAAAAATAATAGAGGTGAATTCAAATGTCGTCTGATATTAAGCAGACAGCTGTATTTGGTTTATGATTTCGTAAGAAACAAAATAACTAAAAGGAAATAATGAGTTTGGAAATAATTAAATAATGTTTGATTTATTTCGTATTTATTTCTTTTTAACATAATAATAATATTAACTTCTAAAAAATGCTCACAAAATTAAAAAAAAAAACGCAAAAAAATATTATTTTGTGTTTAAAAAGATGAATTGTAATTAAAATGTGTACTAAATTTCTGAATAAGAAAGATACATGTGATATTGTATTTGAAGAGTTAGTATAGATATCAACTGTCATTCAGCTAAAGCGCGAAAGTTAGTGTTTAAAAACCTATTGTGTTCATATGTTTTATATTTATGTCATTTAAATATGTTCATATGGGATTTATTTTTTCTTTCAGATAGCTCTTTAAATAAGATGGCTTATACCAGAGGTCGCCAAAGTGGTCTGTATAGACCCCCAGGGGTCTATTTAACAAAGGCTGGGGTCGATTTGAGTCAGGGGGTCGAATGGGGGTCTATCCGAATCGGAAGGGTAGATTGGGAGTCGAAGGAAAAACAGTTCTTAATACGCAAATCACACATACCCAATTGAGTATGTAAAATTTGTGAATTTTTTTATAATAGACTTAATATCAGTTTCTTTATAGAACATAAATTAATAAACGCATATTTATTCGAGTGAAACAAGTATTTGCGTACCACCGCGTGGCACGAACTTTGCACTTCTGATTTATAAGTCATATGCATATGTGCGCTTGTCCAACTGTCACGTGTGACGAGCTTTGACGTTACAAACGCAAATTTCATATGCAGTTTCAGCTATCTTTGCAAACTGTGAACAGTGTTGAATATTTGCAGTGTCATTATTAAAACTTTTATTGCTTTGGATAATTAAATGTTTCGACAAAACCATTCGTTTAGTTCAGATATCAATTTTAATTATCAATACATGTAAAAAAGTAGATAAGCATTAATAATATGGATTAGTACAGCCAGTGACAAAACTATAGCAACTTTAATATTAAACGTTTTTAATATTAAAACTTTACGAAATAGCTCAGCCATTTATGTTAACATTTCCAAGTTCCTATATGGTTGAAGCCAGTTTCAGGTACGTAAATTCAATCTTAACTAAGTACAGAAATAAATTAAATGTGGAGTTTAGAGAGGATTTAAGATTAAAATTGACCAATTTTGAACCCAATATAGCGAACCTTGCAAAAAACACCAGACGCACCCACCCATCTCATTGATTAAGAAGCAATAAATCTGTTGTTACTTATTATTTCTACTTATTTATAATTACTTATTATTTAATAAATATTAAGGTATTTAAATTTCAACATTAATATATTTTTCATAAAACTATTGTTACACAATGTACTATTACTTTAATAAATGTTTAAAATCATAAAATAAATGTACAAACACAGTATCTAATGGAGTTTTATTTTAAATAACAGAAAATTACTTTTATGGGGGTCGATGGAGATTTAGACAAATTATAAAGGGGTCGATGATCAAAAAAGTTTGACGACCCCTGGCTTATACTTTCTTTATAACAGAAACTTTAAAATAATTCGCTTTAAATCAAAGTTGAAAATAAGTTATATGATAATAACTTTGCTTATGTTATATTTGCAGATTTTAAAAGCATATAGCTCAGTTAAAAAAAATTCTGGCAGCCCAAATAATTTTTGTGTAGTCTTTTGGTGACATTTACACTTCTCCAATTTTTAGTAATTCTCCAATTTTTTTAAAAAATTTTTAAACTATTATAAATTGAAAACATTTTTAAAAATTAAAAATTGGATGTTACGGATGTAACGCAATATGTTACGTTCGTAACATAAGTTTTTACTTTTTAAGGAAAATTTTATTTCTATAAGTCAGTATAAATGACATCACGATTTATTTTCACAAAAATTATCTGAAATACTTGATTTTTTTTAAAACTGAGCTTTTTGCATTTAAAGTTTGAAAATACGATATTCGTAAATGATAGAATTACCCTATGGTTATGCTTAATAATCAATCTTGGCAATGTTTGAATGGAAATAATTTTTGTTTTTAATGTTTAACTTTTACGCATCGATCACGCAACATTTCTAAAAGAATTATAAAGTATAATTTTTGATAATGCAAGTAGCTGTTGTTAAGAAATCAAAATAAAACAAAGCACCATTATCTAATCTGCATGCTAACGAAGTTGAATTTCGTTTATTATGGTTCTTAAAATCCAAAAGTTAAACATTTAATTACTAGAAAAAAAATCACGTAATATTGAGATCTTCACAAAAAATGGAATGAATGAATAAAGACAACATGTTTCTGTATTTGCTACAATATTTCATAGGACATTTCATTCATTCAATCTTTCATTCATTGTTACAATTAAAATTTATTTATAAGAAAAATTGTACGGTATGTCTACATATCATAAAAAGATAAAGGTCGTCTTACTGTTTCACGCATTCTCATTGTATAGAAAAATCACATGATTTTAATCCGTTCTATACAAGAAGACATCAGTTTAAAATTAATGAAAGTTATAACGGTTCTAATCTATATACAGTAATATTTATTAATATACTATATAAATATTAGACTATTTTTACTATTATATTTATTTATCACCCTGTTTTAATATTATTTTCGATTACTATTACATTTTTATGTTTTGAATAGTAATTAAAATTAAAGACTTAGAATTAAAAGTTTCGTTTCAGTATCATAAAGTAATCGCATGATTAAACCTTGAGTAACATTTTATGATATGGATATTTAGTTTACGCTTTATTAAGCAATTAATAATTATGCTTCACTTTTAACTTTATGTAAAACTTTGTTCAATCGAAGTTTGCAATTAAAATAATGAATACAAAAGAACTATTACGAATTCTAAAACAATACTAAGAATTGATTTTCCGCACTGTTGCTTAATAATCTCTTTCGAAGAAAAATATTAAATTTTCACTGTAACCGAAAAGTAAATAAGAATTTAGAGAACAACTTTGTGGATGAAATTGCAATGTTAACTAATTCAAATTATCGGGTTTTAATTGTATTTCAATAAAATCAGAATCTAAATCTGAGGTACCAATTTTGTGTTAGTGCAAGCAAAAATTTATGGATATTTTTTTTTGATAATTTTAATTTTAATATAGCATTCTATTTATTGTCATTTGCTAGTACTATTAAATAATTATTTTGTTGGAATCATGCATTTAATTTTATAGACCGGAAAGTAACGTCGTTTCGGTGCATCTGATATTTGTTATCAAGATTTTATTTTTAATCAATAATGTATTCACCCTCGTTAGCAACAAAATTTCAATGCCGGATCGAAAACGGATTTTAAAAAAAATGAATTGGTTTTTAAGACTTACGAACATTTAATGCGCCGAAACGACATTACTTTCAGGTCCCACTAATGAATATATTTTTCAATGCATGTTTCAATGTGTGTATGTATGTATAATGCAAAACATTGCCAATCAACCTGCAATTTGAAGAAGAAGCATACTTTAAATATATGAATGTCCTTCGCCCTAACCTATTGGTCTCGCTTGAAAAGTTTATTTCTAAAAATTTGATAAATGCCTATTTCATTGACAGTGTGTAATACAGCTTTGCCATTTGCCCTTCATAGACAGAAAAAGAGAAAGTGATTTAATGAGTTAATAAAACAGGTTTACCTTGTTTGAAGTTGTAAAAACTCTCTCTAAAATCCTTTAAAGTGTTTTTCATATGTCCTAAACAACTCTATCGTATAAGTTTAGGTAAGTCGCTTTTCTTTTAAGTTGAGAAAGAGCAATCAAAAATTGTATTTTAGTTTGAATTACTTACTAAAATGCATCCTTTTTTTACCTGAATATAAAATATGCAGTATATAATTACTTAAACGGATACTTTTTAAAACGTTTTTAAATTATTCGTTGAATTAGCTATGAATAATATAAACAGTTGTGGTAAATAGGAAAACTCGCTTTTGTAATTATATATACTGTTTTTATCCATATAATATAATAATTTTTATATTATAATAGACTAATGATGTAGATTATAATATGGAGTAGCTATGTTTTAGTTTATGATTGTAATCAACACTATGCAAGGAGTCAAGAGAATATCCTTTTTGCCACCAGGAGAAATCTAATAAATTATATTTTGTATTTAAATGTAAATTTTTTTGTTTTAAATTATTAAAATTTTTCACATGTGACGATGAGATTTGTTATGTATTATACAGAAACGTAGCTAAGGCTTGCAGCGCCTGGAGATAACTCTGTTTTACCGCCCCTTTTGCATTATTTAGTGAGACTTATAAGATTTTCTGGAACACTTAAAAATAATTATGTAAAACCCACTGCAGTTGACATTGAATTGTTAAATTTTATTTAGAATAAGATTTTTCAACTTAAATAAAAAATTTTCAGAACAACACAACTTGAGAAATTATTGATTTAGTTTAAAATTTAACTACTAATGTAGTATATATTACTAAAATAAATAGTGACATATACATAATTTTGAGGTCTCTTAAATATTAGATTTCTACTCACATGCCCAAAATGCTTTCCCGTAAATCAATCTCTGAATGCCATAATTAACTAATATACTTGCATCCTACACGTTTTTCGAAGAAAAGAAAATTGCACACGTGTGTTAATATGAAACTAAATAGTAATGAAATTTAGAGGCTGGTTTTTTTTTTTTTTATCCGCGTACCATATTGAATTTAAGGAATTTAAATCAAGTATTATTTATTATCGTTTTTTTTTTCATTTTTAAAAATTTAAATGTTAATTTCAATTTTATGCAAGAAAAATAATTTTTTAAACACTTTGAACTGAATTTTGAAAGTCTTTTATGAGCATATTAAAAATGTTAAGTACAAAGAAAAATATTTTATACGATATTTTAAATATTTTTATTAAATATTTTCCTTGTTTCTCTGTTGTATTCATTAAGAACATATATGTGAGTGCTCGCCGCACTACCTTTAAAAATTTGAAGAAATCCTGTATGCATAATTTAATGTTTTGGTTCATTGTACAAATTGCAAAGTTGCTAAATATAACTCCATTTTTAAAGTTAAGTTTTGACTGAGTAAGTTTTGTAGGCTAAGTATTAATGCTACGTGCAAATATTTGAAAATTTGAAATTTGGTTCTAAGTATTAATTATTCAAATTTTATGAAACTTAAGTTTTTAGAAAATGATAAAATCTGATATGAAATGAAACATTAAAAACATCAATTGAAAAAACGAGATTTAAGAACATTAAATTTAGATCATAATCTAAATTTAATGACACAACATCGATTTTTCGACTCATTTTATCCCATTTTAAGCTACACGATGTATTAAAATGAAATAAACATATAATTTTTATTTATGACATTAACCAGCTGAAAGATGCACTTTATCAATTTATCTAAAGGAAAGATGGCGTAATAAAAAAAAAATTCTTTTGCTGTTTTAGAATTTTAAAACTATTTTTAAAGATTCTTTTACTTATCGGAAGTAGTAAGTAAAATATTTACATTAAATCACTCATCACTTTCTCATTTTCACTCATTATCTCCATTATATTTTATTAAACTCTTTATCCAATTTTCAATCACCTCAAATTTTATGAAACTCAAGCTTTTAAAAAATGTTACAATACGAGATGAAATGAAACATTGAAAGCATCAATTGAAAAAACGAGATTTAAGAACATTAATTTAAAACATAATCCAAATTTAATGACACAACATCGATTTTTTTACTCATTTTATTCCATTTGACACTACATGATGTATCAAAATGATACAAACATATAATTTTTATTTTTGACATTAACCAGCTGAAAGATACACTTTGTGAACATATGTAAGGGATAGTTGAAGCAATCAAAATCATTTCTTTTGCTGCTTTAGAATTCTAAATCAATTTTTATTGATTCTTTTTAGACTTTAACTTTAATTTTTCTTTCATAATTTGTTTTAATATACTTCCTGATTTCCTTTAGGCATTCATAAATCTATTTATTTCTCCTAACTTTACATATTTATTTGTATACGCAACTCATGTAATAAGAGTTATATGATGTCTACGATAGTATGGGTGTTCGTTTGATTCATTTTAATTTGCTAATTTATACTTTTTTGTTTACTTTACTTGGAATACGAATAAATTACTTGAGAAAAATTGCTTGAAACTGTGCGTTACATTTGTAAGCAGTGTAGCTAAAGAATTTAAAATTTTGTTTCAGAGATTATTTATTTCTAAATTTAATTATAGAATTTTCCGTACATTTAATGAATGGAAGCTTTAAAGTCTAAACATTTATCTATGTTTTTAATAATAGGAGGTAATTTATTTACTTCTCATTAGAACTGCACAATAGGCTATTGGAGACAGTCTGGGAAATATCCCTGAGGATGATCCGATGACATGCCATCGCCATTTTGATCCTCTGCAGAGGGGATGGCTCCTCTGCATTGGTAGCCAGACGACTAGGCGTGAAGTAGGGCTTTTTACGGTAAAACAGTTTAACGAGGACCGATACGGCAAACCTTAGGTCCCTATACAGGCTGATCAAAGTGGTCACCCACCCGCTTACTGACCGCAGCCAGTGAGGCTTGACTTCGGTGTTCTACTGAGAATAGAGTCTATACGATCAGTCCACTGCGGAACGTTTTTAATAATAGAAAGGATAATTTTGAATAAATATCTAAAAATTAATTAATTAAACTTTCTCAGATAAATTAATTTTCGAAGAATTTTTTATTCGATGGGATAGAAAAGACCCTGATTGAGCAAGAAAGAAAGAAAATACAAAAATACATGATGCAGACGAAATGAGTACAAGTAGTTTTGTAAGTGTTTCTACTGTAATGTGACATGTTGATAGTATTTTAAAACTTTTAATATGAAACCTAAAAGTTAAGACAGATGTTTCTAAGGCAGTATAAAGTAAATTATTGTTGTTAATTTACATGCAATCCCCAAAAATTTTTTACTGTGCCATTTAATGTCATTTTTTATCATTTACAGGCTCCAATTCATCATGTATAAATTACTTGTTTTATTTTCGGTAAGTGTTTTCTCGCTTTTAATATCTATTAGTTGCTTAAATGAAACATAGTCTCCTGCAACAAAAGAAAGTAAACAAAAAACAACAAAAAAAGTGGAGATAGGTCACATTGACCGGCTATTCTGATTTTCTATTTTCTACTTTCAGATTCATAAATATTAATACGAAATAATTATAGAAATTTTTATTTTTTATTTTTACTCCTTTCGGATTACATGGATGTTCTTTATTATCCTTTGAGTATGATATCTTAAATTTTATTATTTTTACGTTCAACTTTAAAAAATAAAGTAAAATACCATTTACTAACCTTTATGAGAAAATAAATATGATTTTGCAAATTCGCAGCAATTCAGCTATAAACTTAAACAAGTTTTTCTCAAAGCCAGTTTAATTTTAAATCATTTTAAATGCGAAAAAATTTAACAGCAATTTTTTTTTCCTTGAACACAAAATCAATTTTTCTAAAATTTGTTCATTTATTAGAAAATTGAAGTAAATTTCTTATTCCACTTTCTAAATTTCTTATTTATTTTTTTAAAATCTTTGTTATAATTCATTTTCTATATTACTTTTTATTTTTATTTTCAGATGCTTGGCTTAATGCTGGCTGAAAAACGTGAGTAACTTAATTCCAATGATACAACGAAATTTTCGTTACATATTTTCAGTATTATTTAAAATATATTAATCTTTCTTTCCTTTTTTTTATACAGAATTAAGAGTAACACATTGCTTACATTTTCAATGTACAGTTGTTGAACAAAATAATGGAAACACTTCTATACTAACATATTGCTTAATTTTTCTCAAATACTAAGAGAATCATCTTAAACATTTAAAAGTGTTAAGGTTATACGATTCTTCATAATTATCAATGAAATTTAAAGTTTTAGCTGAGAGCTAAGAGGTTAGAGGGACCGATAACAAATTACAAACGGAAATTAAGTAATGTTTTTGAACACTCTATGCCAAAAAATATAGTACAAAAAATATAGTAGGATTCCTCCTGAGTACGTTCCTTAGCAAACCTTAACAAGTAGTTCTGCCAAGTAAGACTTCCACAATCCTCAATTATATTCCAAAACGGCCCAAAACCAACCAATTCGAGAGAACTGCTCGATTTAGAAGTCGGTAGATAAAAAAAATCAATTTACTTATGTTTTCTATTGATTTTTTACACATAAATTTTAGAAAAAAAGGCAGTCTTTGGCTAAATTTGAAACACCTGAAATTATTATATAAGTCATTAGCAATAACTGCAAAAGTACTTTCTATAATTCGTAGAAATTACTAGTTCTTTTGGTCGGGATAGTCTGGTTACCAGGGTGCTGGACTCACGTTAATTCTGTCGGGTTGCAAAGTCCTCCATGTTCCTATAAGAAATCAAACCTCTGGGGGTACTGATTTGGAGATTAATCGTTCACTGGATTGGGGCAAAATTACGATCTGTGGATGAATGAACGGGTCCGCCCTTTAAACGGGTGCGACGTATGGGTGTGGTAGGAGTCGAATTCTTGGACATAGATGGCTCCGCCGCAAAACAAGAACAATCCCCCCTGCCTTAATGGCCGATAACAACAACAACAACTAGTTCTTTTTTTTAATCTATGCTCCATTTTAATAGTTTTTCATTAATTTATCCAAAATGTAGCTAAGAAAACTGATTGTGAAGAGCACCGTGAGAGAGAACAGAAAAGCAATGCACCTTTACCTATGCGGTTGATCCCAGAATGCGACAGCAAAGGTGATTACAAGCCTCTACAGTGTTTTCAAAACAGCAAGTTTTGCTCTTGTTGGGATAAAACAGGAAATCCACTCACTCAACCATCTGGTAAAATAAAGGCATGCGACTGTTTAGTAAAGCAAAAGGAAGCCAAACCAGGTATGTTTGAGTCCCAGCAATTGAATTGAAAATTATATTGGGTGTTCTCGAATGACCACCTTTAATATGTATTTTTAGAGTCATTAATGGAAATGAAATTAAACAAAAGTATGCAAATTAATATCTAAATGAGATTAAAGCAAAAACAATATTGAAATATAACAAGCCATTATTGAGGAAAGCATAATTGAAGAAGTCAAAATATTTTTGATTATCGGGGAAAACAGTGAGGAATTAAAAAGCAATTGTAACTAAACTGGTATTAATATTTTTTATTTAACTTTCTTCACTCATGATTCGAAACAGTTTTCGAATTTGCATTTATGTTATGTTGCATTTATGTTTCTTTGCATTTATGCTTTTTTTTTACGCATTAACTTAACTTTTTGACTTCTAAAATGCATATATATTTTCTAACATTTACTTTTAACCAAGATTGTAAAAATATATATAAAGGGTGATGATTATAGAACACTCTGCATTGCAACCTTTTTTTAAATATTCTAAGCAACTATTGAATTGGTGAAGTGAACTATAAATAACTTCGTTATAATTTTCCTTTATTTGGAAGAGTAACAAAAGGAAAATTTAGACTTTTAGCTGTTAGTTAAGAAATTATGAAGAATACGAGATGAACCAAATAAAGAATCTGTCCCGGTAGAAGAATTAAGTACTGAATCTGCAGCACTATCCAGATATGTCAGAGACATCAACGTAGTCAGACATAGATAATCGTTGTAAAATTTCAGCTCAATCTAACATGTCGTCAAATTTGTAAATGCAGGGTTCTAAAAAAATTATGTGTAAAAACATGTTAAATTAGAGTTGAGTTTTATGCAATGACAATAATATTGGAAAAATGGAATAAATCCTTATGCAGTTAACCCATATTCAAATAACAGACAAGAATCTTTATCCTTTGTTCTTAGCAGTCTTCTCTGAACTCCACTATTTAAATTAAATTAGAACCTAGTTTAGAGAGATCTTAAAAAGGTGTCTCAGTGATTTTCCGCCATTTCTAAGGTTGCTAAATAATCTGCAGATTCTGTAACTATCTGCATCGCCGTCTGCCGTTCTTTTGGATTTCTGCTACTGGTTTTCCTTATAGTTAATGATATTATAGGATGAACCTCAATTACCTTCCTATTTTAATGAACAAAGGCACCTTGTAATAAATATTAAAAAAGTTAGATTAATTTTGTTGCTTATACCAGTTTTTGTAAACAGATGAACAAATAAAATTCTCTTTCTTTCGTTGATTGCTATTATCTACTAGCAATTCGCATATGTTTTGTGAGTTTTTTGATGACTATGGAACACGAATTTGTCTTTTTTTTTCACAGTTCGGTGAAGACATCTAAGTTTAACTTGCATTCGCTCGGATAATTTAGAGTACTCTTGATTAGAATATTTTACGCGTAATATTGTTTGAATATCTCTTTTGCAGATAAAAACTGCATCATAAAAATTTTATTTGCTGCTGAAACATATACAAGAAGTAATACTTAGCTATCGCTCTTAGTATTATCCTATAATAAACTATCTTTTTATTTACTATCTTATTAACTGACCTATTATTGCGCGTCAAAATTGCAAACGTAATTTTCGTTAGAAATGTATCTTTAACAGTTATTTACTTGATTTTAATTATTTTGAGATTTATTTATAATTTCTTTCTTTTAAAATTTAAAAAAATTAAGAATCAAATAGAAATTTTTTTTAAAGCATAACTTTTTGCGCAGTCAGTTGCAAATTGAATATTGTAAAGATAAAGTAAGCGACGACATTGTTGGCGATGTCTCAGAAACTTCAGCTTTATTTTACTGCATGCCAGTTGTTTGAAGTGAACAACCATTTTTGTGAAGAAAAGAAATTCTTTCGGGGAAAAAAAAATCGTTTGCACTTTTTTTAAAAATTACAGTCTTAAATTCTAATTATAATTTTACATTTATTATTTCTTCAAGGATTACTCGGTGCTTTCAAAGCTCAATGTGAAGAAGATGGAAAATTTAAGAAAGAACAGTGTCATGGTTCAACAGGACATTGTTGGTGTGTTGATCCCCTTACAGGTGAAAAGAAAACAGAGCCTAAAAGAGGAAAAGCAAACTGCTGATAAAAAAAGAAAGAAAAAAAACTGTTTGCCTTGGCCATTGTTGTGTTATTCTATATTTATTAAAACATAATCAGTACGCAGTGTTGAACTTTTAAATTTAAAATTCCTTGGTTTGTTATATCTCAGACAAAATGTGTCTTCTCATTAAAGTAATTTAATAAAATTAGCCTTTGTGTTTATTTTCCTATTGTAAATTAATGGTGAGTATTTTCTGAACACCACCAGCGATACTTAATTTTGAAATCGTCGCAAATATTTTTTGAATTAATCCATAGAATTCTTTTCAAATCAAAGTACGTGTTAAGAAATCCCAAAAAAGTTATCGAAATCCTACAAATCATTGTCAAGTAGTGATAGTACTTAAATGTTTGAAAGCGTGTTTGTTTCTCGTTTGAATTTAAAAATTGTTTCTTTTAATTTCTATTTTAATTTCTATTAAGTACGGCTAAACTACTTGTGGAAAACATTAAAAAAAACATTCCGTAAAAGAAATACATCTATGAGGGTGATTTCAGTTTAAGCCTTAAAATTCTAACTATTTCATTCGGAAAATTTTTAAAGTTTAAAAAGTGTATAATTAAAAACATTTCTTCTTACATTAAATCTGAGTTAAATATCATTTTCAAATTTGAATAGCAGTTAATTTAAGTAAAAACTTCACATTATTTCTTAATGTTCTGTGACGTGGCCTCTTGGATACAAATGCGACTTGGATAAAAAAGCTACGAGAAAAGTTTTCAAATAAAAATCATTGGTAAAAAATATGCGGTGCAAAATAATTATAAAAAATAACTAATTACTTACAATATGTTTTCAAAATTAAAAAGATTTCAATTGATCTATTTGAATGAGAGTTTTCTGATTTTATATTCCATCTTAATTAGCTAAAAAATAATTTCATCAGAATGTTTGACTCCTACCCTTTAATTTTGAAAATCTCTAAGCTATAACAATGAAAGTAATTTTTAAATGTCAGCAGCATTAATAGTAATAATTATCTCTCCAAAGTAAAGGTTTCTAGTAGAGCATGCTAGGTAAGAATTTGCTGATTTTTAATTCTGATTCGATTGGATACCTGCTAGTGACGTCATCGTAGGTAAATCGTGGCCATAGTATTGGCGATGATTTCTGTTTATCTACAAATGCTTTAATCGTGGCATTTGTCTAAAAACAGAAGCCTATCAGGTACGACACACCTGCGTGACGTAACTTACAGGTATCCAATTAAATCTAATTTAAATCACATTGTTTGGGATAATTATTTCTTGTTGCAAATAGCCAATTATAATATTAACAATAAAGTCATTCGAATGATTGAGTTTCACGTTCTCAAATAAACCCTGCTAATGTGGCGTAACTACCACTATGAATATTAAATACCAAATCACTACTATATAAGACACGCTAACTTGATTCTATCAGGTGGTACCTTTTGATAGATGAAGGTTGACATAGTCGATAATTTTAATTCCCCACATTGGTGACCCGGACGTGATATGAGCTTGCTAACATGACGGATGGTCTGCATTAAACAGTTGATTTGCTTAAAAAAATAAAATAAGCTGCTCAAAGAAAAGAAGGAAAAAAATCCGGTGAAGCAAATAAAGTCTCCCGGTAATAAACAAAAAAAAAAAAAGAAAAAAATGTTAGCAAAATGCTACAAAAAAAGAAAAAAAATAATAATGAGCGAAATGCTATTAAAAAATGATGAGCAGAAAATAATATAAATAAAATTTAAAAAAAAAATAAAAAAAAAAATACAGCATGAATTAACTAATGGTAATCGTTCATCGAATTCTGGAAGGGGAGTAATGTGGCGTAACTACCACTATAAATATTAAATACCAAATCACTACTATATAAGACATGTTAACTTAATTCTATCAGGAGGTACCTTTTGATAGATGAAGGTTGATATAGTCGATAATTTTAATTCCCCACACTACAAAAATATCTAGTGACTTATTGAACTTCTATACGATGATTCGCCTCTTCAAAATGAGAAGATATTTGAAACTTTCAAATTTTTCAAGAGTTATTTAAAAATTGAGTGATCATGCATGTCAACAATTAGTTAAAAATTGTCATTAGAATGTTTAATGACCAGCATCTCGTTGCTCCATCTCTCTGCACTCATTTAAATTGCTGGTCCGAAACCAATTCNTAAGACGTGTTAACTTGATTCTATCAGGAGGTACCTTTTGATAGATGAAGGTTGACATAGTCGATAATTTTAATTCCCCGCACTACAAAAATATCTTGTGACTTATTGAACTTCTATACGATGATTCGCCAGTTCAAAATGAGAAGATATTTGAAACTTTCAGATTTTTCAAGAGTAATTTAAAAATTGAGTGATCATGCATGTCAACAATTAGTTAAAAATTGTCATTAGAATGTTTAATGACCATTTTTTCCTATAAAACTTGGTGCAAAAATATTTATCGATACAAAATAGTTAAAAAAAAAAAATAATTACTTAACTGTCTATACGATAAATGTCACAATTTCCATATAAGTTCTGTTAACAGGAGTTTTCGGATTTTTTGAAAATGTGATTGACGTAAAATTTTGCAACGTAAAATAATAAAAAACAACTGTACATTGCATAAAATTTGTCATTAAAACATTACTGACTGGAATTTTGGCAATTATTGTCTGATTTTTTGTTAATCTATAATAATGATTTTAAATTACATTATGCCCTTAATTTAATAGATTTTCTAAGCGAGGAAAAGTATTTAAAAATTATCCGATTGGGCACTTGCAACTCGAGAAAAAGAATACGTGTTTACATGGCTGGGCCAGCCATGTGATTTAAATCACATGGTTGGGCCTAATCTCGTAGTTGTGCTTGGTGCTTGGCACGTTACAGATACCGCAATTATAGGCTTGGTTTCTATTTTACTAAATCTTATTTGGTCTGTATTTAATTGGATACCTGTAATCAACGCCCCGCGTGAGTGCCAAACCTGATTGACTTCTAAATTTGGGAAAACGAAAATGCTACGATTTACCCACGATGACGTCACCGGCAGGTATCTACATCTCCAAAGCATGAATTATGTCTTTCAAGTAACGAAGAAGTTTTTTTGACAAAATTTTCTTAACAAAAGTTTCATTAGAATGTTTGACACCAATTTTTTCGAATAAATTTAGTTACAGAAAAATTTTGAGTCAAAAAATGTATAAAGTTTAAAGTAGTTGTAGTACTTTATTCACATCGTACTGGAGCTGCGCAATAGACTATTAGTTATGGTAATGGAAACATCGCTGAGAATGATTCGAAGACGTGCCATCATAATTTATGTCCTTTTCAGAGAGAAGGCTCTTCTTTGGTAGCTCAACGAGCTGCTCACGAAGTTGATCACTTAACAGTAAAACAGTTTAACGAGGATCGATGTCCTTTACCTTACCTTCGATTCCTTCCCAGGCTGCTCAAAGAGGCTCCCTAGCCACTTACTGATCGCAGGCAGAGAGGCTTGACTTCGGTGATCTACTCATAGTTTACTCAGAAAAATATTTAAAAAATCATTTAATTATTCCATGGGTGATCATGATCTTCAATATGACAGACCACTAACTGATCAATTTATTTCTATTGTCTAATTTTTAAAAAAAATTTTACTATATAAACTGAAATGTTCGACGGCTGTTATTTTAGATAAAGCTTTTTTTTTTTTAAAGAAATTTAGAAAAGCAAAATAATCAAAAGTTATCAAACTGCCTAGTATCACCCTTTACGCAAAAAAATTATGTAAACGAATGTGGAGATGTGATTGAGAACCAGATAATAATTGGGCAATCCCACCACTCGGAACTTTTGAAGAACCCAGCTCTCGAGAGTGGCGAAATTACTTCCTTCTCTATTTGCTATAAGTGAACGATTTTGTGTAGAATATAAATGTTTAAAAAACAGAATTTTTATTTTAATGCTAAATGTTTTCGAACGCTGCTCCGATAATATTTATTTTGTCACTTCTTCGACAAAATTAAAATTCATATAAAATATGCATTTAATAATTGAGCATTCGATTGATACATTTTAAGTTGGGCTATCAAACCACATTTACTATGAACGTTACCTAAATTTGTAAAAATTGTGAATTATAGTTAATTATTCTATAAGATTTAAAATTTTTATTGTAGTTAATTTTCTGATAAAAATTAAAAATTATAAAAAAATTATTATTAAATAAAGAAAAATGATAAACTAATTGTAATAATTAACTGTTATACGTCTCAAAAATTGAAAAAATCTAGAGTGTGAGCTCCAAAAGCTCCTAATATGTAGATAGGTACCAGGGACACACCCGTTAGGAAGATTCGAAGACTTACCATCACAATTTTGATTTTCTGCAGAGGGAATCTCATTCGAAATGGTTCTTCATTAATTTAGATACATATCTGAAGGGGGAAGAAATTTCTCTAGATCTCTGAACTCATGATACTGCACAGCGATCGACCATAGGACTTATGATTCCACAGATTTTACGAGTGCGTATATCAGATGTGCACGTTAAGTTTTAGAGGAGTCGAAGCCTGAACCTCGGCCTCTCCTGACTGGAGCCTGATTCTCTGACCACTGAGCTTTAATTTCCCCGAAAGCTTCCAAACTGAATCAATGAAATCAATCGACAAAATTGCTAATCACGCTCTCGCCCGCATTTCCGAATTCGCATACGCAATCTTTTGCATTCAGTGAAAATGATTCCGAAGCATGACGTATAGCTGAATGTGGCTGTTGGCGTATCATTAAGATTTAGAAATTTTGAGTGGCAATGATATGTTTTTTTAGAATTTCGATTCGATGATATCGATATGCTGTAGGCTGAAGTTTTTCTTTCTAAAATATACGTAATTTTTAATGATTGTATGAATGCCGAATTGTGTTTTTTTGACAACGCATTTTCTCACTCTTAATAAATATTTGTAATTTTTCACTTTTCCTCTAGCTTATAAACTTTTGAAACTATTATAGTTATTTCAGATCTAGACTGTCAGAGACGTCAGATAAACAAATATACTTTAAAAGGACGTGGCAGTGATGTTCTGTAGTTTTTGAAAAGGATATATTGTTTACTTTAAGGGTTTATTTAACATAATAATAAAATGGGACTTACAATTTCTAGTATTTTTACTCGCCTTTTTGGAAAAAAGCAAGTCAGAATTTTGATGGGTAAGTAACTATGTTTGGTGCTAATATAAGATATGTTTATTTCTTGGGCGGCGGTTCATGGAAAAAAAATTGTGAGAGTTATTAAAGAGATGAAGGAATAAAAGCTATAAATGTTTTAACATATGCTGAAATTTAAAAAAAGTAACCTTTGACTTTTAATTTGCATCAAACTTCCTCAGGAAAAATAAGGAGTACTTAGGAAACTTCGTTTTACTTAGAATTGAAAAGAATATAAACAGGTTAAATATAATTGGTAGAGCATATAAATATGTCTAACAGATTTTCCAAACCAGTTTTCTGTTGAATTACCAATTTAATGACGCAAGTAATATTTTATAACAAAAAGTATACCAAGACTGATTTTGACACTCCAGTTAATAACAATATAATAATATATTTACTATGCTAAATTTGGAGAACTTTTAGGTAATTATTAAAAATTGTTTTAACTGAAATTTTTTTTAAATATTTTTATTCAAACTTAGTTTATAATTTTCTTTTGTTTCAAATTTTTTTTTATATATTATATATATAAATTTTTTTTTATTTTTAGTTGGTCTTGATGCAGCTGGCAAAACAACAATCTTGTATAAGTTGAAATTGGGAGAGATAGTTACAACAATTCCTACAATAGGTAAGAATGTAAATCTTTATTTACAACAATTCCTACAATAGGTAAGCATGTAAATCTTTATTATCTTTATCCTAAAAACTATATAATTTCATTTAGTGAATCCTCAAGACTTAGAAATTTATTGGTGCTTAGCACCCTGAATTTCTAGGTCCCTTGCTATTAAAAATATGAATTTGTTACCTCTTTATTCATCTGTTAATATGCACATTCATAATTATTCTATCTATTGATAGAAAAAGCAAAGAATTTCAAAACAAGAGATATTTAAACTATTAAGACGTTAGTACAGCTCAAATAACTTCAAGGAAAAACAATGATTTAATTATTTAAATTTTCACATTTTACTACTAAAGAAGGAAAAGAATTTTTACTACACATATTTCAAGTTTAGTTACAATTATGCATTGAAAAAGTTATTTTTTGTCCCTTTTTAGATTTGTGCTGTATTTGAAACTCTATAGCAGCGGTTCCCAATTTTTTTTTGGTTGTGGAATTGATCTGCAACCACTTTCCAGTGGAACCCTGACTTAAGAACTGAAGTAAATGAAGAAAAATCTGAATATATATTAGCTGTCAAAACTCTATTTAAACTTTTAGATTTTTAATATTTAAAAAGAGGAAGGAAAATGTGAAATCGTTTTATCATTAATAATCTTAAATTGTGTTTTATTTTCAACAGTTGGATTTTTTTTCTTAGAGCTAAATCTAGCAAAATTTTTTTTTTTTGTACTGTTATAAAATGAAAAATAAAAATAAGTGCTATAATATGGAAAATGGTTATTTTGGAAATATATTTCTTTATTAGTGAATTCAGTTTTACTTTGATTTGAAGAGCGGAATGTTATATACTATTCCATTTTTTTATAAATATGTGTTCTTTTCATGATTATATCTATAGATATTTTAACAAAAGGCAATTTCCTTATTGTTGGCGTTTTATTTTAAATAATTTTGTAAACATGATCGATGTAAGTAAATGATGCATTATTGGTTATTATAATATAATTACAGATTTCAAAAGGGTTTAAAAACTATTTGAAAATAGTCTTAGAACCCCTTTAACTCTCCGACAGAACCCTAGGGTTCCGCAGAACACCATTTGGGAACTTCTGCTCTATTGCCTATAAGTGGAATCGTTGTTTATTAGTGTTATTATTATATATTCTATAACTACTTTAATGTGTATTTATTTTATTTAGGGTTTAATGTGGAGACTGTTGAATATAAGAATATTTGTTTCACTGTTTGGGATGTTGGTGGACAAGATAAAATAAGACCATTATGGAGACATTATTTTCAGAATACGGAGGTAAGTATTGATCTGGAATTTAAACTGTTGTCTTTATATTAATGCATTCAATTATTGCTTATGATTTGTTCAATCAGTATTTTCTTAGATGAAATGAAGTTCTAGCTATTTACTTCAATGTAGTATTCAAATTATTCCACTAAATACATCAATCTTTTATCATTAAAAATGTAAAGTTACGAGCAGGAAAAAAATTCTTACTTTGTTTAACAGGGATGAGATTTTTCCGCTTTTTAGCGGATTTCCGCTTTTTTTACTTTTGTGTCTCGAATATCCCCCTTTTTATCAAAAACTCCGATTATCTAAAAGTTTCTCTTTTTTAAAAAAAATTATTTTAAATAAAGATTTTGCTTTTTCGAAAAATTTAGCCGCTGAAATAGAAGAATTATATTTATTTCCGATTTTCAAAGATGAACAGAAAATTCAACCTACATATCTGTCAATTCTTCCACATTTTTACATTTTAGCTGTTTTCGCCGCTTTTACACACAGAAGATACGATTTTCCTCATTTTTATCCGCCCGCCAGATAGTTCGTATTTTCGTACTTCAAGCTTTTTAAAAGTCTCAAGCCCAGAATTTGCTAACATTTCGATTCTTATTCACTCGATTTGAATATACTACAATATGGTTCTTATTTACGAGATTTAAAAATCCAATATCACTATTTGTATTTACACGTTTTTAAAAACCTATGTAATGATTCGTATTCACACGAGTTTAAAATCAATTATCGCGATTCTTGTAAGAAGTAGGTTTTTTTTAAATTAGTTACTATAAATGTGACTGTTTTTCAATCAACAATTATTAGCATATATAGGCATATTCAAAACTTACATTCTGTGCTTGCAAAGAAGAATGTGACAAAGGCAGGTAAAGAAAGAAAAAATAGGATTTGTGAAAAGATGTTTGAAGATGGGCTAACAACTAAATTAATCACCAATCTGTTTCCCCTCATTCACAAGCTGCATTATGAGAAATTTGACCTTGTTAAAAGATTTTTTACTGGTTTTGTAAAACATGAAGCATTTGCAGCAAATTAAGCAAAAAAAGATATAGCAAACAAAAGCAATCACTTAAAAAATTATTCAATTTTTTGCGGAAAAAGTTTTTTTAACTCAGCACCAAAATTTAAGAAATAATGCTGCTGTTATTTATGATATAAAATGCGAAATTCTTATCATATGAAAAATAATTATCTAAACAGTTGCTGACTACCATGAAATTTTTTCAAACTAAAATAGCAATTTTTGTTGTTTGTTATCTTAAATTGTCAGGAATTTATTATTAAACGATTGTACACGCGTAAAATTTACTCACGTGGAAATAACGCTTTTTTGCCTTTTGGCCAATCTCATCCCTGTGTTTAATTAAAGATATACTATAAAAATTTAATTTTTTTAATATGATACCCCAAAATAGCATGTTTGAGTAATTTTTGTTGTGTAAGTTTGTTTAAATGTAACTGATAAATTTAAAGTAAAAGTAAAATATGTTATGTTTTCTTATTTTAGAGCTTAGGTTTTTATTATTTGTTTAGGTTTTACACGTTATCAATTTTTTATTTTATTTAAGTCTTAATTAAATCATAAATTTTGCTTTTTTTTGTATTTCTTTAACTTGTTATTTTCAACTATTGCTGTAAAAAGATCATTTGAATAATGAAAATATCTGAGAACAAATTATTTTCTCTTCAACAGCAATTGAACCTGAATTTTTTTGTCGATACCTTGCCTTACCTTGCCTTTTTCCTTTCTTTCCTGTGTAACCTCTTTGTGATTGATCAACAAATGGTTAACATGTTAGTTATTATCAATACCCATATTTAAAAATGAATTTTGAATTTGTATGAAATAAACTTATTTTACAGTAAAGTTAATAGTAGTTTAACAAAATTTTAATTTTCATTAACTTACATGCAATTATTAAAAAATAGCTTTCAGCTAACTATACAGTCTGCCACATCATATTGTTCTAATCTTTGACAAACATAATTTATTTTTGGAGTATATCTATTTTTTTAAGATTGTAAGATTTTTAGTAAGTTTCTGTGAATGAATTTGACTATGCAAAATTTTAATGTTAAAATTATTTTTGATTAATTTATTTATTTGTCCTATTAATTTATTTTTAATGTATATTTTATAATTTATTTTTAGGGCCTAATATTTGTTGTGGATAGTAATGATAGAGACAGAATAGCTGAAGCACAGGATGAACTGTCTAAAATGGTATTTTTTCCATTTGTATCTTTAAATTGTGTGATTTATATCTTATTTCTTTTTATAAAGTTATAAAGGCTTTTTGAATATCAGATTAGTTTATTTATCTGTGTATTTTAAATTTTGTTTTATTTAAAATTTATGATTTGTATATGGACATTTTTGAATTGCTCCATTTGTGCTTATCTAATGTAATTAAGGTTACATAAGCTGCAGATGGGTAAAGTATTTATGAATTTTTATTGATGCGTGATACATATTCCTATTTTTAAGTATTAATCATTATAATGCATTTGAATTTATTTATATTTGCTAGGCTTGGTAAAGTTTTGGACTCGCTTCCTCTTCATAATTCTTTGGTCGAAAACTATCTTTTGCCCAAAATTATTTTGTCAATTATTTAGAACTTTTTTTTTTCACAGCTAGATTTTGTGGAAATATAAGTTAAGAAAAGATAAATAAATTACAAGTAAATAACTAAATTCAGTAGCTAAATTATAGGCAAATGTGGATATCTATACTTTTAAAATAAATTAAATTAATAAAAAATGATTAAAAAAGATTAATCACTTTTGTCTTTAACTCTTAATTAATTTTATCAGTAATTTTATGTGACTAATGCTAGATTTAATTGGAGTATGTATGACTAACAACTTTTATTTAATTTTAGCCTTTTTTTTGGCTTTTTAAAAAGCTTAAGTGCAGGATTTTAATGTTTTAGGATGATTTTTTCTCTCTCTACGAATGTAGAAAATCAACAAAAAGTGGAAATTTGGGACAGTTTTTACCCCCCTGTTGGAGAGCTATGAAAATTTCTTTTTGTTATAATTTTTATCTAAGAATTTATGTAGGACAATTATGATTGTTATAGTTTGCATTTGAATAAAACAAAAATTAAATGTTTTGTGGTAATCATAATTACTCTATCTGAATGTCAATAAGAAATCCTAATGTTCTTGCTAATTACTTATTCAAATAGAAATTGGAAAAACTCTCAAATATGAATTGCACCAAATGCCTAGCTCATGGAACATTTTCTGGTTCAAATAAGTTATGAAACTAAAAAGTTATTCTACATTAAGTGCCAAATTGAACGTATGTGCTAGTTGAAAATTAACTCTGAGCTATTAAAAAGTCAAAAAGAAACTTTATGTTGACGTTTGCAGCTTATATATATAATATGTTGTAAGGTTTGCCACCACTAGATGGCGCTGCGAGATATGAACAAAACTTAAGAATTAATTAAAAAAAAAGAATCTCTCTTCTTTGAGTGTAGTGTAAAAAGGATTAGTATGTGGGAGGAAGGAGCGAAGCGCTTTTTGACGATGTGATTTGTAAATATTTCTATATACTTAATTTTATGTTTGTGATGTGGCATAGTAGGTGTTTAAATAAATTCGTTTTATGCCAAGAAAAGTTTAGTGTGAAAATCATTTCACATTATGAAAATTTGAAAAAGAACCTGCAAGTTTTAGTTATGTAAAAGCATATTTTTGACTTTTTAAACTGGAACCAGGGGGACCACAAAACAGGGAAAAGTTGGGTTAATCTGGCAGTTGTCATAAATAGACTACTCAACCCTAAATAGTTAAGAAATTAGCAAAAAGATTATAGTTTGTAGAAAATATAGGTAGTAAATATAGAATTTTTTGCTGGTTTTATAACCAATATAAAAATATATAATTCTAAAAATTACCTATTTATGTTTAATGATTTAAAACATACCACTTAAGTTAGATGATGAAATTTTTAGCTGTCTAAAGCTTTACTTTATTTTTAAATATTTTCATTAATATTTTTTTTCATGCTTGTATGTTTTAGAAACATTTTCACATCATTGGTTATTTCTAAATTATAAATGTGTTATAATTATTTGTGTTAATATTGTTTTACTTTATTTATATGTTTTAATTTTTTGATTAAGACAGAAATAGATTTTTTTAATTCCCAAGATAGTTAATGTTATAAAAAGTTTTTTTAAATTTATAATGCTTGAAAATATGTTTATCTGAATTTTGCTGTTTCTAATTTTTATATTTATTTATTAATTTTTTACCTTTCACTTGTTTATATATTTCACTGAAGCAGTTTCTGCTTTGTTCTTAATAAAATTAAGGATTTTTTGTTGAAAGATTTTTTGTGAAAGAAGTGTTAAATCATTAGTCACTCTTTTTATTTTCACCATTGTTCTACGTTAGACAAGAACTTGCTAAATCTTCTTTTCAAAAATAAGTGATAAAATAAAAAGTATCAGCATTTTTTTCAAGTTCAAACCACTAATCAAAGCAAAATAGGTTTTATCTGATTTAACCAAACATTTAAAATTTTTATAGTCATATTTATGTGCTTTTGTTTTGAGGAGATTTTGTTTAGACAATTATGCAGCTATAGGCTAATTTTAATATTTTTAAAGTCTTTAATAAACATTTTTATATTGCACAAAGAAAAGAGAAAAAATCAGAGATTCAAAAGTTTAAAGCTATAACAATTGCTCATTGTATTTTATGAATTTTTTTGTGCAAATTAGTTTGATTATTAAATTTAATGCTCAGCATATTCAGGTATAATTTGTAACAGAATCTTGCATTTGATGTTCTAAATAACCCAGTAAGTTTTCAGAGGTAACCCAGCATATTTATTTGTAACTTTCACTGAATACTTGATAAAAATCAAAATATTTGAAATGAAGTAAAGTAAGCGAAGCTTTTTCAAATCTTGCCCCTAATTTTAAGATTTTTTCCGGTGTGTATAGATGATTTTAGTTTTTCTTACAAAGTGACTTATTCTATCGAAATACTTACAGAAAAAATTCATTTCAATTCTTTATTTTAACAATAACAAATTAAAAAAAATATTTTTTCTGTTTTAAAATTTTCAAAAAATTATTATACCTGGATCTATAAGGTTCATATGTTTTTATTTAATTTTTTTATATTTTGAAATGTTTTATTATTATTATTTAAAGTACACATATTTTCCACCTATAGCTGAAAGAGGATGAACTTTCTGAAGCTGTGTTACTTATCTTCGCAAATAAACAAGATTTACCCAATGCAATGTCTGCTGGTGAACTCACTGAAAAACTAGGTCTTAATTCACTTAGAAATCGAAGAGTAAGCTTCTTAATTATTTTTTTACTTAACAAAGACTCTTGCTTTTTTGTTTTAGTTAAAAATATTTATACAGAATCTATTTCTGTTATATTGTTTAAAATTAATTTTACTGTATCAGAGAATAACTATTTAATTTTTGATTTGTTTTTCAGAAAGCTGTTTTTAAGAGGCTTAATAACTACTTGCATATTTTATGGTTATAATTTCAGATATTTTGTTTTGCGATTGTAAAACTTTTTATTTATACCATAAACTTTATTAAATGTTAAAAGTTTTTGAGTGATATAATTATACAAAATTTGTTTTATTCTTGAAATAGCTTACATAGCAAGCCTACAAGCCTTCATAATTTTTATTATTATTATTTATTCTATTATAATTTTTTTAAGCTCTAGTGGCATAATAGTTAATTTCTCCTTGAACAATTATTATTTATATAAATGGAAGAAATTTTTTTTCAAGGGAGGATGATCAGTGAATGATTCTTTAAATCAGTAACTTTCACATAGTTTATTAAAAATGGTGGAAAATTATTTTAATCGTTAAATTAATAATTAATCATTTTATTAAAAATTGTGGTAAAAGTTACCTCTTGTACTAAATTATTGAATAATTATAAAATGAGAATTCAGAGTGTGGTGTAAAAAATAAATTTCTATCTTAGGAATTCGTGCTTTACTAAGCCTTATTTACAATCATACATATTAATGTATTTATACATAGTCATTATCATAAAGTGAATTCTTTGATTTGTAGCTTATTTGAATGTGAGCTAATGGAGCAGTTTCAGATTTTTTTTTCTCTGTTAGTTACTCTTTCCTGTGATTAACCGCTGGAACACTCAACTATTTATTGTGGATGTGTCCTAAAGGGTTTTTGTATATTAAGTGGACTGTTGTTGATTTCAAATATCTATCATAAATTGTCCGTCTTGGTTCAACTCTATGCCTATATATGTATTCATATATCAAGTTTCTAATGGGATACCTGAAAGTAAGGTAGTGTGGGTATCTCGATACTAATTGGCTGTAGAAACAGAGCATTTGTTTACATTAGCAAATTTTATCTCTATTCTATTTTGAGTAAGCCAGGCCCATCAAGTATCAATTCTCTTAAGTTACACATTCTATATTTTTTGCCCAGGTGGCCGAGTGGTTAGCGTGCCTGACTGCGAATCCAATGGCTGCGGGTTCGAATTCCGCTCTGGGCATGGATGTTTCTCTCTCTCTGTGTTGTCTTCTGATGTATGAATGTGGCCCACCCTATGAACGGGTATTTGTGGCAGTATGACGTGGGTAATGTTGGTCGCCTTCGTGACTTTGGTTCACAGGTGCCCTCTGGGTAACGATAAATGAACAACACTTCCGTCATCTTCTAAGGTGAAGAACGAAAGTTCAGTGCCTGCCGTTATTAGAAAAAAATATTTTTGCATGAAAATTCTTTCACAAAGATTTAAATTCTTTCACTATATATTTCTTACTTAACACAAAGACAAGCATGGAGAACATAAATTATGCATTTAGGTGGTCAGGTATACAAAACAAAAATATATCACTGTTACAATTAAATACATGAACAATAATAAATATATGCTGAGTAAAAGACTTAGACTAGAATGAATTATATTTCAATAAATTCAATGTGCAATACGGCACTGTATCTAGTTAACTTAAAGTCAATTAACCTTCTTACTGACGTGCAGAGACTTGGCGAAACTTTAATACACCATTTTGCATATCCGTGTCTGTATCAGTAATCTTCTTTTTAAGCGCAAATACCCAATGGAAAAGTCCAATTTTGAAAGCAGTGTTACTTTTCTTTTCTGAAAATATTAAAAGAATTTTTAATGTGTTTTTGTTATGGTGTAAAAATTCTGAAACAAAGAACTATACATTTAATTTTAAGCAAATCAAATATAATATCAAATATTATTAAATATTATCAAATATAATTAAGTATCAAATATAATTAAGTAAATAAATCATTCACTGAAGTTCTAAATTACTAGTAATAACTAGTAAGGGAAGTGTGCATCTGTAAAATTCCTAATAAAAGGAAATTAAGTTTAAATTAAATTGAATAATTGAAAACCTTGGATTGTCTAAAAGTTAGCAAACAGATCTGCCCTTGTGGTAAAATATGCCCCATTAAAATTTAAGTTTTTTTTATTCTAAACTAACAAAACTCTCCAGTCAATGTGTATTTGTTGTGTTACATTTAGGTTGTCTGCCTTTTACCAGAGAGGTATGGGGGTTTAATTCTTAGCTGGGACATTTGAATTTTATCTCTAATTTTCTCTTCTAAAAAAGTTGATAATTATTTAACATGTTTATTTAATTTATAGATTGTTATTTTTTAATTTATATAAAAAATTTTGAAAAAATTTAAATAAAGAAAAAAATGTTTAATTTTGTAAATTAATTGATAATTAAAATGTATAGATTATTTAAAAATTTTGTAGTTTCTTATTTTTTAATGTGATAAATGAATTTTATTTGCATTTTTTAACAGGGTGCGTAGCGTTTGAAAGGTGCTTTTTTGGGGATTTCATTTTTAAAAGCTTTTAAAGGTGCTTTTTTTCAGTTGGCCTTTTTAAAAAGTGCTTTTTTTTTTCGAATAATTTTTTCTTCCCTTCAGTGATATCTGGTGGATCGCATGCATTTCANTTTTTGAAAAAATTTAAATAAAGAAAAAAATGTTTAATTTTGTAAATTAATTGATAATTAAAATGTATAGATTATTTAAAAATTTTGTAGTTTCTTATTTTTTAATGTGATAAATGAATTTTATTTGCATTTTTTAACAGGGTGCGTAGCGTTTGTAAAAAATACTTAAAGGTGCTTTTTTGGGGATTTTGTTTTTAAAAGCTTTTAAAGGTGCTTTTTTTTCAGTTGGCGTTTTTAAAAAGTGCTTATTTTTTCGAATAATTTTTTCTTCCCTTCAGTGATATCTGGTGGATCGCATGCATTTCACGAAAAATGGGGAGTTTGCTACGTAATAATTCACGCTGACTTCATGTCGTACCCACGTTATGACTTGCGCATGCGCGCATACTTGAAACCGAAACCAGAGTGCTCCAATTCGGATTGAGAATGTCAGATCCTTATGAAATCTTTTCTTTTTAATTTATTTTAATTTTGTTCTTGTTTATTTAATTCACTTCTAACACTTTTTTTGACGTAGGGGGTAAGGGTACTTTTGTTCTGAGTTCAGGGTCAAGTTGAATTCACTNAAAAACCCAGACAGATCAATGATTTTGCTCTTTCATAAACGACACACCTTTCCAAGAAAACAAATATTATTATCATTTCAAAAAAAGACTTTCTGATATTTTTCACTAGAGTTACATTATTTTTAATTTAACTTTTGTAACTTAGTGATAATAGTGCTTGAAAAGTTTTTAAAAAGTGCTTATTTTTGATTCAAAGATTTGGCTACGCACCCTGTTTAATAATTTAAGGTTTTACTAAATTTAATTATGAAAATGTAAACGAAAGTATATCATTTTTTAAAAGCTATTTAGTGCCCTAATAGAACACCTTTTATCTCAATCTTCTTCTTCTTTTTTTTTTTTACTTGTAAAATGTATTAATTTCTAAAGAAAATAATTTTATAGTTAAGCAATTTTTCTTTTTTTTTATTTTATAATTTTTTTAAAATTTATTCCTCCCTTCTATCTTTTTTTCAATAAGTATAATGTTTTTGTTATATTTTCATAACTAAAAACTTAAATTATTTATTATAAGTAAATAAATTCAGTTGATTAACCCTCTGACTGATTATCCCGCGATTTCCACGGGCAACTGAATTGTAGCAAAATCTGCTCACCCCCTCGATTTCCGCGGGCATGTGTTTTTCTTCCTTTATTGATGAGCGCATCCCGTTTATTCCCCGTTTCAGCGGTATTAGACGTTTAATTTACGTTTTGACCAACATATGTCGTTAGTTGTCCTCTAAATTGCCGTATTTGAAAGCGCGTAGTGTAAAGCGATTTCGTAAGGACGGAAAGCGCGTAGTGTAAAGCAAATTTTTAAAGCGGCTTCGGTCCAGAAATGGAGCAGTCAGAGGGTTAAAAATGTTGATTTTTTTTTCCTAAAATAATCTATGTATATTAAGTAAAAAAAGAAACTAAATCTCCATTAATTTTTTGCTTTAAAATTTATTTGTTTTTATTTTTTTTGTTTTTTTTTTGTTTAAAAATATTTGAATTTAAAAATAATAATTTATAAAGTTAATAAAATGTATAAAATAATTATCATTTTTTTTAGTTCCAGCTGGGATTTGAATTTCAAACCTTTCTGGTAGAAGACGTTGGCTTCACTATTACGCCACAAATGCAGATTAGCTGGAAATTTTTGTTAGTTTAAAAGTAAATGAACTAAAACTCTGAAAGGGCATATTTCACCCGAGGTGCAGATCTGACTCTTAATTTTTTCTTTATGCAAGACTTTTAATTGTTTTCCTTAAGTTTAATTTCATTAGTGTTTAGTTTAATTTTATTATTTTACAGTAACATATACCTAATGCCATTTTAAGTTTAAACAATTACCACAAAATATAAGCACAGTACTTATCCTTCCATATTCGAATAGATAAGATCAATATAATGGCTAGATACATTTTCATATAATTCTGGAGAGTGTTAATTATAAGCATTTACAGAAAAAAACACAACTTTCATGCAGGCAATAATGTTTTCATGTATCATGCTTGGGTTTCTGGAAATTATGTATCAATTATGAAGCAATTCTATGGAAAAGTTTGTAGAAATGCCTCCCGTGGTAAAAATGTGGCATATAGATGTATTTCCAAAAGTCTCATTTATAAATTATTTAAATATATTTTTATTAAGTTTTTTATTTATTATTTTATTAAGTATGTTAATTATTTTTTGGGAAAAATATTTTATTCAAAAAATATATGTATGAATTAAATTTAATGTATTTTTAATGAGTGTTCATTTTTTTTCTTAGTGGTACATTCAAGCAACTTGTGCTACACAAGGCGATGGCCTTTATGAAGGATTGGATTGGTTATCTAGTGAACTTGCAAAAAATTCTTAAACAAGCATGTTTAAACAAGTCTCTCCATTGAATTGTATATTGTTATAGCACTTTTGATTGGTGCCTCTTATAATAGTCTTAATTTCAGAATTTATTTTTGCATATCCATAGATTAAATCATTACCTACTAAAAGTCTGCTTTATTTTTCTTTCTGCATCTTTGCTCTTTCTGGCACCATTACAAATTGTGACCTCTTTAGCTTTATTTTTAATTGTATTAAATATTTGTGGTGGTAGGATTATTGCTTAGGCCAGTTTGAAATTAAGAATTCATCTATATATTTAAACTATGTCTTAAGTATACTGCACTATTGTGATGATTTATGAATGAAACTTTATAATATATGTTAATAAGTTTTGTTTTTGGAGGAGGCTTTTTCTATGTTTTGATTGTGAATTTGCATTTTTATTTTCTGTAGGACTATCTATTTTTTTTTCTCTCATTAAAATACAATTAGTGTGATAATATTCTATTTATTCCAGTTGGCATTGTGGTGTTTTTGAAAAATATTTTTATTAGATATCGTGGATGCATTTTATACCAAAAAGTTTTATTTCATATTTTCATTGCTTGTATCTGATATAATTGAACTTAGACGGTATATTTGAAAAGTTGGGAGGACGATCTCATAAAATAAAAGAAGCTAATTGCTTTTACTGTCATTGGAAACTAATTAAGTGATGGCTATTAGCTGCTACACAATTTTTTTTTTTGAAACATCATTGCCATGCTTCGTTGTCATTTTTGACATTGTTTGCACTATATTGAAAAATATCTTCCTTTTTCAGTCCTAAAGCAGGTAACTTTTTGTGTACTGCTAGCACACCCTACATTTTCCCTGACATTTTTTATGTGTCTCTTTTGATGATTTGCTTACTCTGAAACGAATGTTGATTCCAGTTTGAAATGTTCCTGTTTAAAATGACACTCCCCTTACATTGATTGCATTAAATTAATCCACTTCAGCCTGTCATGATTGCCATGTTTTTGTTCACTGTTTGTGTGAGCACAAATTTCTGTAGTGGATTTTGACTACTTTTTTTTGGTTTATTGGTTTAATAAATAATTTTACTGATTTCTCTTCATTTTATATTAGAAAATTCTCTAAAATTTGAAAAGTGATAGCAAAAAAAGAAAAAAATTCCTATAAAAGTAAAATTTTTGCTCCGTTTATTTTGTTTGAATAAGAGCTACCACTGAACAAATAAGTAAGCCTCATTAATAGTAATTTATATAAAGCTTTTTTATTTTAATATGTTCTAAATTTTTCAGTTTTTGTTTTTTTAAAATTCAGAACTCTTTATTTTGTAATTGAAAAATTTGTTATTCTAAAATGAATTCGTTATTATTCAAAAATATAAGATATTTTTTTTTATTTTTATTAAAATGTATTTGCCAATCATAAATTGAAGATGTTATGGTTAATTAAAATTTACAGTTATTAGTGTCAAAAATTTCTACAATTCCTTTAGTCTAAAATATCCTTGATATTATTTGAATGTTAGCATGAATTTAATATTTTTCATAAATTATACTGGATATTTTTCGCTTCATGTTAGCAGATATTACCTCCTAAAAAGCACAATTATTCAACTATGGGACCATTCACCAAACTTTTCAAATCCACATTTTCGTGTGGTTCGAGTAAAAAATTAAGCTATTTCATGTTTATATTTAGATCCTTTTACAGAAGTATTTATTGATTTGTATACTTTGATTTTCTTACTCATTCGTAGATAATTTCTAGCATATTTTTTAAGCATTTTTCTCTTTGATCAGACTTACAATAAAACATGAACTTTTTCTAATTGAACTTTTATCATGCTATGCAATCATTATTTTTATATTTGTTTGAAAATAACATAAAATAACTGGTAAATTTCCTTTTAAATTTTTGAACTGTAAAAAGTTTTTTCATTTATATAAGTCAAAAATTATATTAAATTTATTAAAATATTTAATTTTATTTTTACATGCTTTTAATCAGAATTTTATGAAGAAAAAAATAAGTACCTCTGGTGATTGCTTGAATGAATGATTCATTTATTAATTTTTAAACAATATTTTAATACAAAAATATCAACTGGCATCTAAAAGATTTTTTTATTGTTTATAAACTATATGTTCTGAATTCAATGTTTTATGCTAATTATGTGCTTTTATAATTTACTAGTTCATTGAGCATTAAATATTAGTATAGCAAAACCTCCAATTTCTTGTTTTGAGGGAACACTATTTTTTATTCTTTTATTTTTTGACTGCAAAATACATGTTATTAAAGCAGTTAATAAACAATATGCTGTAGTTTTTACATTAGATACTATCTTTCTTTTCATATGTGACTTCAGTTTCATAAAATGTTTTGATATCTGTTCATATTGTAAAATAAAAATAAATTTTGAAAATATTTTGTGGCCTTATTTTTGATTTGTTAATTTTTAAAAAATTTTGTATTACTAATTTTATTTAAATATTATTGTCTTTGTACGTTTACAGTATTTAATTTAAACTATTTATTATTTTTTTTTTAAAAGTTGAGATTACCAGAGCTGTGGAGTCAGTAAAGTTTGCTTTCTTGAGAGCTTGGTTTTAACTCCAAAATTTATTCAACTTGTATTAAAAAAATTACTCTATTGAAGGTACTTTATTTAATATTAAATTTTTTTAACATTACAGTTGAAGAAATGAATCATTTAAGAAAATTTATTTGTACAGAGTATTGAAACTGTGCATAATTATTTTATATATATATAAAAAAAAAACTAGATTTCAATATGTCTAACATATATTGTGCTCAAACATCTTAAACAAGATTGTTTAATGATTAGTCATGAATTAGAGAATTCTAATAAATCCTACATTAAATTAATTTTCTTTTAAAATTAACTTTGTAACTTAGCTAAGAAAATTTGGTTTTGAATGTAACGATTTTAATAATAACTCTTCAATTTGACCATGTATTACATTGAATTTTTAAATTTTTTTTTAGTAGTTTAATCAAACAATGCCGCAAAGGAGTTAAGTTGGTGATAAGCCATAATCTAAATCATAATAGCATAATTACAACCTTAAAGACCCTATCGCTGATTATTGGGACCTGGGATATTAAGTTTTGTGTCTAAATGGTCTTGCATATGTTGGATTCTTAAATTTCGACTAAAAGAACTGTCTAAAATCAGGGTATTAACTGATCTTTTATCACTCTTCACTAAATCACAGGTTTGAGTTTTCTTCTACTAAAATCATTCAACACTGCTCTTCATCTTGATTTTTGAGACTCTTTCTACATTTTGAAAAATTCTTATTTAGTTTATGAACTTTCGAATATTTGAAAGTTTATTTTAGTTTAATCTGTTACATTCAGATGCTCCTGTCAAATCCTCTCCCTTGTTTCCTTTCCTCCCCTTATCTCGTTGTTCAAACTTGTTTCTCTATCCTGATTTGTTAAACCATTTTACTCATGTTTGTCTCTTTACTTCTCTATCTTCATTTGATATTTAGGCTCTAAGAAAGGTATGCAATTTTGAACCTTAGCTTTGTAATTTTGAACCCAAACCAGAAGAAAGGGGAAGTCCTGGATAAAGTATTAGGAGTAATTTACATTCTTTGAGTACTTCGTAATGGAACTAACCCGCATTTGCGTTACACGGAGAAGAAAACCATGAAATCCTCTCATTGTTACCCGTGCGGCTAGGGGATTCTAACCCATAATTGGATTACCACTGAGGAAGTTTTTGTTATCAATACGGATTCAGCACTGTGGGTGTGAAATTAGTATTGACATGCCATCGCTGGAATTCGGACCTGGGTCACCTGATTGGAGGTGAGGGCTCTATTCTCTCAGTCAGCATAGCTCCTCCCTTCATTTGCTTCTTGGAGATAAGTTCATAGCTCCCAGTACTTCTGCTTTTGACTTTAGTTTCGGGGAGGGAAATGTCGGATTTCAGGGCCTCAGGTCAGCAATGGGTTTCTTTAAGCTTTTTCCTTAACTGTATGAATTGGGTGACCTAGGCCAACTTGGCATACAACAATAGAACTTTTTCCTCCTGATCAGCGATTTTGTAGTTCGAATGTGTTTGTTTTATCTTTAATTCATTTTTTATTTAAATTTTGTTTTCGAAATGTCCGATAATACAAAAATATATAACTATTTTAAGTAGGAAATGGAACTGAATTTAGGTGCGCATCTGCTGAATAAAAATTGGGTCTAAGAAAATAAATTGCTTAACTTAGAAATTTACATGAGATATGTTTTAAATAAAGTGTGTACACATGATTCTTCTTTTAAGGTTGATGTTTAATTCAAGCTAAAGTAACTGATTCTGAAGCTTAAGCAATGTTTAGAGTTTTATTTTTATTTGGCATCAAGTTTGTTGTTAATAATTTTTCTGTTTCGAGAGATGATGTCACAGCTCGTTTCTTGATATTCTATAAATTCAGTATTGTTCTTTGGAGTGCGATGACTTTTATTATTTGATGAGATCCACACAAAATGGTGTCAATAACAGGAAAAGTAATGTCTGCATGTGTGAGAATATTCAGAAATGTAACCAAAATCCAAACTTAATTTTGTTTTTGCATGTTGAAAACTTAAAAGATTTTGTTTACTGAGAATTCAAACCAGAAAGAGTTTCAGAACTTTTTTAAATAAGCTATATAAGTTACTCAGTTGGTTTTAAGACAATAGATTAAAATTTATCTGATTAAAGACTTTATTCGCTTCAAAAATATATAAATAGGAAATAACGGTCGCCGTGTTTTAATCGCTCAAAAATAGGCTCCCATTTTCATGACTCGCCAGACGTGATCGAATGAGAAGAAAAGTGATTAGAAATATAAAACGTAAAGTTTCCAACGAAAAATGGAAAAATAAAGTTGTGAAACAAAGCTAGAGAAACCACAGTAGCCGAGAGAGAGAGAATTCACAGTGGCCGAAAGGGACAAATCGGGGTAAAGTGCATTTCCACGTGCCATGGAAAGGTGGTGAGTAACTGATGTCGTTGACAAGGGAATCAGCATTCATATGAATAAAAAAAGACTCCAAGGCAGGAGCTGATGTGCCTGGGGTGGAAATAATTTTCGCATTGTCAAAATTGATTTTATACCCAAGATTCCAACAATGTGCAGCGATTTATTATTTTTCGTAATCTCGATAACGGGCATATCTATCGAATTACTTTAAGTTTAAATTTTAATCAATGTCACACTGACAAGGATTGTGGTTAATTCCCCTGCACGTATCAAAGCTTATAGGATCTCTTGGAGACTTAAATTTGATTTTGTTAACGGGCCTAAAAATGATTTTAAAACCAAAACGGGAGAGGATATTTTTCCGTATTCTTTATTATAAGAGTAAATTTGTTTTAGCTTCTAAAAATAATTTTAAAAAGAACAACTATGTTTAAACTAAATTTATATATATATAAAAAATAATAATCCATTTTTATAAGAACGAAAGAAAAATTCATTTAGAAAGCTCTGATGCCGTTGAAGTTACCCATGTTTTGTGCACAAAACGGGTTGTTTTGAGAGTAATTAATGTATCTCTTGTCAGTTTCGCAGTAATTTCTTCGGTTGTTATAATTTTCACGTTTTTCCACTTTCTTTATATTGTCATAATTTCTTTTAATATGCTCTTCATATGTGAGTGAATACAACTGATGTTTTCGTGAGATATGCTATAAATTTCATGATAACCATCTTACTGCCAACGATTTGTTAAAGATCTTTAAAATGATATCTTAGTTTGAAAATCCCTACCAAAAAAGTTCAATAATCTCGATGATGTCTGACTCTGTTTAATTAACAAAAGAGAGTCCCTAGGCCATCTTTGAAGGCCTTATTAGCTAGTGTTATTCAATACGAATATGCATTTTTATTCATATGAGCTTAAAAATTTTATTAAATTATACGTACTTAGTTTTATATTCTAGTACATAAGAACAGTTATTTTAACGCAATCCACAAGCAGGATAACAAAAAAATTTTTTTTTTATTCATTGAAAATTAATTTTTGATTCAATAATGAAATGAATCGCAATCCCCATCAAGATGATTGTTTAATGATTTATTTCTCGTTAAATATTTCGGTACTTTTCTATCTCGTTGGCACAGGTAAGTTCAGCTATTTTCTTAATCTTTCAAGAAAATAACTATCAGTTATAATTTTTTTTTGTTGAAAAAATGAAAGAAAGAAAAATTTGAACTTTTTGATTTTACATTAATCGAGTTAATCGCCTGCTCTGACGAAATGGAAAAGTACCGATTTTTCTTTTGGTTACTATGTTTATGCATTAAATATTAATGTTTTAGGTTTTACGCGACTTACTACCTGAACAAATCTGAAAATGTTCTGCCACGCATAAGAGAAAGAAAAAAAAAGTATAATCGTTATTAAATACCTTAGAATGTTTTTAGTTCAAACTAAAATGGAACTGTAAAAGCATTTGAATGATTCAAAATATGAATTAGGAAAAAATCTATTTTTTTTATTTTATTGTAAGATGTAAAAACATTGGGTAATTGTTCCATATTTTATTCAATAATTTGCTTACCGATTTGTTTATACAATCAGTAATGTTGTGCTTTGGTTATTGAAAATAAAATAAATATTAGAAATTCTATAAGACGGTGATTATATTAGTTAAAAAACATATTGATGTACTACATTGTGTAGATATTTGTAATTCCTTAAAATGAATAGTATTTAAATAAGCATTTTTTCCTAACAATCTTGATTAGCAATGTAAATAATAGTAAATAACTAAAAAAGTTCACAAATAAAATTTTTAGGTAAATTGAAAATAAACGAAAATTTGAAGAAAAAAAAATATTTTATTAAAACTGAAAAGTTTACATTGTTAAAAACTAAGAATTATATTGTTAAAAAATAACTACTTTATAATCCAAAGTACCAGGAAATTATTTTCACCAAATTATCCTTTTTGATAATTCTCTCAGTTCTTCACAATTAGATAATTACTTAAATAATATACGTACGTTAAATAACAATGCTCTTAACATAAACTATTTAAGTAATTATTTAACCCAGTAATACACGTTTTTAGCAATTTTTCTTAAAATTAAACGCTTTACCTGAACTGCCAGCGGATAAATACGAAACAGATACCAACAATAACGTAAATTCCAAGTGACGTCCACTTATCGCATAGGAGATCTCGACAGAGGTTGAAGGTTAGAAAAATACGAAGTGGAAATCTATACGATCTACCAATGGAAAGTAAGCGGAACTTGAATTTCTTGGAACAGAAGTCTACTTAACATCCTTAATCATATGCATTAACTTTTAAGATCTTCATTGGTTTCTTGTGGCGCAATGAATTCATTATCTTTCATTGTGCTAATTTGCTTATTGATTATACCTTGTCTCAAAGCGCAGTAAGTTTTTGTCTTGATATCTCCAAAGAATTCGAAACTAATTGTATTCTGTTTTCTATGTATAGTTTTCTTCTTTACTATAAGTTATTTTTCGCCCATTAAAATTTTCTAGTATATTTTATGCTTTTTTTTCTGCTTTTACTGAGAGAAAAAAAAGAGTCAAAGCTAAAAATTAAACAGAGATCTTAACTTTAAACGTCGATGAATATTCAATCTACGTAGTGTGAGATTCGTAAGTTTTGTCTTGATATCTGCTACGAACTATTTGAATGTGAAACTAATTGCATTGTGTTTATATGTAGTTTTCTTCCCTGCGTGTGATGTTTTGCCCATTTAAATTTTCTAATTTATTGTTTTGTTTCTGCTTTTACTAAGATAAAATATATAAAATATTTAAAGATAAAAAATTAAACAAAGATTTTAATTTTAAACTTATTTCATACTATCAATGAATTTTCAATCTAAGTAGTGTGAGATACTTACGTTTTGTCTTGATATCTGCTATGAACTATTTGAATGTGAAACATGTTTATTAACAGTTTTTTTCTTTACTGCACATGAATTTTTTTTCATGTTGAATTTTCTTAAATATTATGTTTTCTTTCCTGCTTTTACTAAGAGAAAAAATATTTAAATAAAAGCACAGATCTTAATTTCAAACGTCAAAGAATACTCAATCTACGTAGTGTGAAAAAGTTAAGTTTTTTCTTGATATTTCCAATGAACTATTTGAATGTAAAACTAATTGTATTGTGTTTATAAACAGTTTTCTTCTTTACTGCCAGTAATTTTTTTTCTAGTTGAGTTTTTAAGTTTTTACTTAAAAAAAAAAGATTTAAAGATTAAAATAAAGCACAGGTTTTTATCCTAAACTTATTTTTATTATTTTAAACTTATTACTCTATTAATAAATGTTCTATCCACGAAGTGTGAAGTTCTGGTTCAAATACTAGTAGATGAACTTGTTGAAAGTGAAATTATAATTGTATTGAGTTTATAAACAGTTTTTTTCTTCCTTGCAAATAATTTTTTTCGCAGTTAAACTTTCCAATATGTTTTTTTTTTCTGTTTTCACCAAAGGAAAAAAAGATTTGAAGGGAAAAATTTAATATAAATTTTATTTGTATGCCTATTTTGTACTGTCAATGGGAATTCTGGTGACACAGTTTAGAAAGTTTGGCTCATATAGAACCATAATATCATATAAGTTTTCCGCAACCTTTATATGGTTCTAAGTTGCATTAATATATATACTAAGTGGTATTGTTAAGTTTGATTACATAATGCTATATTTCAACGTTTATGGAACAGTGGTTTAATGTTACGCATTATCAATTTACAGCGTGTTACTGTTCAACGTTAAATCAATTTTTTTAGAGTATAGATATATAGAATACGTGAGATATCAATGTGCTTCCCCGGATATTTGTAATTTTGGATCCGACTCAGAAGACATTTAAATCTTAAGCTAATTATCGGGGCTAGTTCATCTCCACGTAGGATATTTAGAATAAAACTTGCCAGCCCTACATGGACTGGTAAACCACAAAAATCTACCATTGTTGACTCGACGGCAATGATTTTCCTTCTTCGTCTCTGGTATTATACTGCAAACAACTAAGTCAAAAAATATTAATAAGTAAATAAACAAATAAAATAAAGTACCTGGTAGTTACAGAGTTGTGGCACTATGAAAAAACGCATGGTCACAACGTCTAGAATACGGACAAATTCACCAAGTTTCTTCTACGGGACTACCAAAAAGCTCGTTTATTTTTACCGAAGCACTTTTGTAAAGATTTTGGTAAAATATTACAATAAAATATAGTTTTATAATATGTGATAAAATTTGGTAATTTTATCGTGATAATAATGCTTTTCGGCCTTTTTATCTCTAAGAACCGATCAATGTTTGATAATTTTTCCGCGGCTCTCTGAGGGAAGAGTGGACGTAAATGGTTTTGATTTAATAATTTTAATGTAATTGTATTTAAAAATTGCTACAAAGTAGCACACATTTGCTTTCGGGATATTGGTGCGGANCCTATTTTATACTGTCAATAGGAATTCTGGTGACACAGTTTAGAAAGTTTGGCTCATATAGAACCATAATATCATATAAGTTTTCCGCAACCTTTATATGGTTCTAAGTTGCATTAATATATATACTAAGTGGTATTGTTAAGTTTGATTACATAATGCTATATTTCAACGTTTATGGAACAGTGGTTTAATGTTACGCATTATCAATTTACAGCGTGTTACTGTTCAACGTTAAATCAATTTTTTTAGAGTATAGATATATAGAATACGTGAGATATCAATGTGCTTCCCCGGATATTTGTAATTTTGGATCCGACTCAGAAGACATTTAAATCTTAAGCTAATTATCGGGGCTAGTTCATCTCCATGTAGGATATTTAGAATAAAACTTGCCAGCATTACATGGACTGGTAAACCACAAAAATCTACCATTGTTGACTCGACGGCAATGATTTTCCTTCTTCCTCTCTGGTATTATACTGCAAACAACTAAGTCAAAAATATTAATAAGTAAATAAACACATAAAATAAAATACCTGGTAGTTAAGAGTTGTGGCACTATGAAAAATCGCATGGTCAAAACGTCAAGAATACGAACAAATTTACCAAGCTTCTTCTATGGGAACACCAAAAACCTCGGATATTTTTACCGAAGTGCTTTTGTAAATATTTTGGTAAAATATTTCAATAAAATATAGTTTTATAATATGTGATAAAATTTGGTAATTTTATCATGATAATAATGCTCTTCAACCTTTTTATCTCTAAGGATCGGTCAATGTTTGATAATTTTTCCGCGGCTCTCTGAGGGAAGAGTGGACGTAAATTGTTTATATTTTAAATGGTTTTGATTTAATAATTTTAATGTAATTGTATTTAAAAATTGCTACAAAATAGCATACATTTGTCTTCGTGATATTGGTGCGGATTTATGTAAAATCTCCCAGTCATCCTATCGTCTATGGAAAGTCGTACAAACCAGAGAGTAATACACCACAATAAGTAAAATGGAAGTAATTTAATGCTCCTTAGGTAACCGAGTTGTTTAGACAAACTCGAGAGGATTGCACCATAGTAAATAAAATGGAAATAATTTAATGTTCCTTAGGCAAACTCGAGAGAAATACACCATAGTAAATAAAATGGAAATAATTAAATGTTCCTTAGGCAAACTCGAGAGGATTGCACCATAGTAAATAAAATGGAAATAATTTAATATTCCTTAGGCAAGCTCGAGAGGAATACACCATAGTAAATAAAATGGAAATAATTAAATGTTCCTTAGGCAAACTCGAAAGGATTGCACCATAGTAAATAAAATGGAAATAATTAAATGTTCCTTAGGCAAACTTGAGAGGAATGCACCAAACTATATAAAATGGAAATAATTTAATGTTCTTTAAGCAACCTAGTACCATTTGATTTACGGAGGCGTGGTTTGGGGGCCAATGCTTTAGAGCATGATATGAAATCTATTTTTTTGGTTGAATTTACTTTTCAGTTTTTTTCCCTAAATGAGTGGTAATAAGAACTATAATTTTTAAACTAAAGTTTTAAAAGCAGATTGATTCTTAAACTTTTTCATTAATCTATGTATTTTTAATAAACTAATTTGGTAACTTATAGTAACTTAAAATGAGCAATGAATATCCCCAAATTTTTTTTATCCGATGAATGCGATTAATGTTTGAAATTATTTTTAGGACATTCTATTTGACAGCTCCTAGCACTCTTCGATTGGATTCTGATGAAACAATTGCTATTGCAGTTGAAGGCAAAGATGGAGCCTTGGTCAATGTTTACATCCAAGATTTTCCAGGGAAGATAAAAAATATAACACAAACTGTTTTGGAAGTTTGGCCAGGTATAACAATGTTTTTGTTACATTATAAATTGGACTTTTAAAACAAAAGCATTAGTTCATGGAAAGGGGTAGGCAATGTAATAATTACTGTATTAATATTCTTGTTATATATTAATGCTATATTTCAACGTTTATGGAACAGTGGTTTAATGTTACGCATTATCAATTTACAGCGTGTTACTGTTCAACGTTAAATCAATTTTTTTAGAGTATAGATATATAGAATACGTGAGATATCAATGTGCTTCCCCGGATATTTGTAATTTTGGATCCGACTCAGAAGACATTTAAATCTTAAGCTAATTATCGGGGCTAGTTCATCTCCACGTAGGATATTTAGAATAAAACTTGCCAGCATTACATGGACTGGTAAACCACAAAAATCTACCATTGTTGACTCGACGG
>NC_092213.1:23233191-23249475 GCF_043381705.1 Parasteatoda tepidariorum
TTTTTTTTTTTTTTTTTTTTTTTTTTTTTTTTTTTTTTTTTTTTTTTTTTTTTTTTTGTACGATTTATAATTTTTTTTTCATCACAATCCTTCTCATATTCAGTGCTTTGACTTGTAACAATGTCATATTAGGTTTTTCCTTAATCTTATTTTATATTTTTAGTCTTTCTAAAAAATCAGGCTCATTAGTTGTTACAAATTGATGTTTCAGTGAGAAAAAATAAAAAGGTTTTCAAATTTTAATTAGCCATTATTTAGTACAATTGAAATTATCAAGAACCAGTTTATTTGTCTACAAGTTCTAAAATAATATATATATATATATGCAGTCAACCATAGATGTACATATGCTATGTATTTATATATAGGGCCGGCTCTAAGGACTTCAAATTATTAGCCAGTAATTTAGCCAAATATCAAAAGTATCCGCTGCCAATCTGAGAAATTCTTAGCCAAAGGCAAACTTAACAATTTTTTATTACCCATTGGCAAAATGAGTCTTGTTTGATGGCGTGATCATCTTATTTGGACGTCATCACACTTTTCAACTGTGTTCAAGAGTCTTAGTAAACAGAGCGCATGCGTCGTTATTGCATTCCGTTGCTATGGCGACCGCTGCTGCTAAACTTACCGAGGCTGAAGAAGCCAAAGAACGTAGACTAGAATACCTTAAGTGTTATACACAAACGGAAAAAGGAAAGGATTCCGTTTGTAAACGCAAGCATGAAGCCCGTTCCTCAAAAAAATACCAAAATGGTTGACAGAATTGAACCCTACCGAAGAGCGAATGGTGGCTCTCTGAACTCATTCATGCAAATACGAGAACCTGGTGTTGATCACCAATTAGGGATAAAAGGATCCCTTATCAAAGTACCCAATGACTTGCACAGGACCGTGGACTGTCTTCCACGCAATACCAATGATTTATTCAATATTCATGTAAAATTGGAATAAAGCCTAGTTTTCAAATCCCATTTCATATATGAGCTTGTGAATCTGAAACGGGTGTATGATGAAGCTTACAATCTTCTTCGAACACCATTGTACCAATCCGAAAATGTTAATATTGATCTCGATTGGCTGGTTCCATGCCTGTTCAATCATCAAAAGAATTTGCACAGAATATGTGTGAGGTGCATTCAAATATGTCTGCAAAATTATGTACCGAGCAGTTCAGAATCAACAGTTAAAGATGTCCAAGATGAAAACACAATAAAGCTGCTTAAAAAAAAATTAGACGACAACCATTTTACCAATGGGTAGCCTGTGATCGCCGCAAGGAGATCACAAAATTTTTTAATACAGTACACTCTCGATTATCCGTGCGCGGATTATCCGGTTTGCGGATTATCCGTGCTCATTCCGGAGTCACACAAAAAATATAAAGAGAAACATTTTCAAGATTAAAAATACTNATGGAAGAAAATGTTTGATGGGTAGCCTGTGGTAGCCGCAAGGAGATCACAAAATTTTTTAATATATACTTTCAAGATTCCCTTCCTCTCCCATTCAAACTTAACTGTCGAAAAAGAAAATTCTAAATAAGATTTTCATCCTTTTAATTTCATTTTCACATATAAACTAATCATGAATATTTACACTGTTTGGCATTATTTAGGTTATCACGTCTGATTGGTTTTTAATTATGTAGAGAACTGATCTTATTTCTCAATGCTTTAAAAGTTAAAAAAAAAAATAAAAAAAGAAAGAAATAAAAAATGCCGCTGAGCAAGTTACGCTAAAATTTTTAATTTTGATCCAGTTAGCACAATAATGATGTCATTAAAAGTTGTAACACCGAATCATTTAGACAGGTTCAGTCCCAGAAATTTACGAAGGTGTAAAACAATTGAAAAAATTATAATTGAATTTTTCCTGTAAAAAATTTTCAAATCAAGATACAAATTTGCTATAAATTGAATTATTTTTTAAAATACGAATTCAAATAAAGAGTCAATTTGCAATTGGGGAGGATCAAATAAGAAATGAATGAGAAAGAAATATTAATAGGTTGGGGTTAATTTTAGATTGCTCCTTAGACTAGAGGGGGGGGGGCAGTAATATAAGGATAAACTCTAACCAAATTATGTTATTGTCATGTTATTGATCTGTAGTTGTCACGAGAAAATATAATTTTTGCAGAAATAGTTGGATGATAAGATGCATCTTGCTACCACTGAATGTGATTTATTAACACAATCTGTGGGAAAGAATTTTATAACGCGATATCGCGCGATCCGGTAACGAACGGAACAGTTTTGAGGAGAAGAAATAGTTCTCTAAATTCCATAGTAGGACAACTAGAATTGGATCTCATAAAACATTTTATAACCAGATCTTTTGATAAAATAAAAGACAAATTTCAAAAATATTTTTCTAGCAAATCAAATTGAATAATGGTTTACAAATGTAAAGATTTGTATCCAAAATGTCTGAGCTTGCATAGTGAAATGCTCTACTACAAATTAGTAATTTAATCAAAATGTCTCAATATTTCGTCGAAAAGAAGGCTTAAATTACAACCAATTTAATTTTGGCTTTGGACATACCTGAGTTGTAATAGATGACTACGCAACAAGCTATCAAGTTTGTTCAACACTGGCCCATAGCTTGTTCATACTAACCCCGTGTTATGGGATGGACAAAAACAACTTTTTTTTTAAAACAAAATATTATGAAAAACTAGACATTTTTCTGATTCCGGATATAAACCAGAATGCAGGTAAGCTTCCAAATTATTGTTATAAATTATTTTCATGAGTCAAAAGTTATATTAAGTATGGTGTTTTGATAAATTTGTAAAAATATCCACACTGGCCCCCGTTCCCTTAGTTACTATCACTTTGTCATATTAATTAATATTTTTGGTTTAGGTGTCTTAGAACTAAATATTGTATGTGTAGCGTATCTACCACTACAAAATTACAACTACAATTCACTAATATAAGACATGTTAACTCGACTTATGTCGGGGTACCTTTTCATAGATGACAGTTGACTTAGTCGATAACAATTCATTCCCCACATTGGTGACCCGGACGTGATGTGAACATGCCTATTTTGGCAGTAACGCCCACTTCGATCTGAACACGCCTACTTCGTTAGATGGTCCACATTGAACAGTTGACTTGCTACTTGTGACTGCGATATTATCCACCTCCTCGCACTGTTGCTACTCAGTCTCGTCTCGATCACACAATACGTCAACCTGCATATACCCGATTGCTAAAGGCAACACAGGAGTGACTACGGCCTGATCTTAATACAGCTCTCATGACTAATGTTTAAAACCCGGTGACCTTAATCCAGCTATCCCGGACTGTCACAAATACAGCAACTAGAGATATCCATGTATCAAATTCTATCACTGCTATAATTCTGGTGGGTGAGTACTGTAGCGTATCTACCACTACAAAATTACAACTACAATTCACTAGTATATAAGACATGTTAACTCGAATCTATGTTGGGGTACCTTTTCATAGATGACAATTGACATAGTCTATAACGACTCATTCCCCACATATATATCAACCAAACTTATGAAAATCCACGTACCATTGTCTTACCATATTGTCTTACCACTTTGAAGAACTCCTTAGATTAAAAATATTGTGGGTAAAAAAATACTTCAAATAACTGTTTTTACACTTTATTGCTACTGCAGTTAATTTTAATGCAATAAAGAGCTTTAATGAATCTAAAGTATTTTCTCCCATTATTTGTAATCGTAAGTTTATTTGTGAACGAAAATAAAATAGTCTTTAAACGTTTGACTAATTTATTTTTATTTAATTTTTTTTTAGGAAGACCTGAAATTTTTAAAATAAATTTGAATCCTGCTGCTTTTCCTGCTGATTTCTTTAAAACGAATCCTACATCTGAGAAATATGTCAGCCTTATAGTTAACAGTCAACAGTTTCAGAAAGAAATCCAGATTCCAATAACTAATAAAGCTGGATATGTATTCATTCAGACCGACAAACCAATATATACTCCAAAGCAAAAAACAGGTATATATAAATAATTAAATTCTGATTAGTTTATTTAAGAAAAAAATTTCCGTCTAATATTAAAATATGTACATAAAATTGGAATTTAATATTTTGAAAATTGAAAATTTGTATTAAAAATAGATTTATAAAATATTTTCATAAATAAATAGTAAAATTAGTAGAAAGTGGCGTAATGACAGCCATGAATAAATATATTTAGAATTTTTTAAATTTTTTGAGAAAATTATAAAAATTGCAAAATATCAAAATAAATTAAAAAATCGCACATTATCAGAAAAAAAACATTATTGAAATATGACAAATAATTATAGAGGTTAATTATGGTAAAAGTGGAACTAAAGTAATTAAACTCGTTATTTTATTCAATAAACTGAAAGGTATTTATAATAACTTTTATCAAGTATAATAACTATGAACGGTTGAACAAAATTTGTTATTAATAGTGAATATTATAAAATTAACCATGCCTAATGTGTGAATATAGTAAAATTAACGCTATGGGAGAACCAAAGATCTGTGTGATTTTTACCAAGGAGCTTTGGTAATGATTTCGGCAAAATTAACAGAAAAATATAGTTTTATAACATGAGATAAAATTTGGTAATTTTCTCATGATACTTTAGAGCATGGCATAAAAACTATTTATTAGGTTAAATTTGCTTTCCAGTTTTGTATTTTTTACTAAATGCATGGTAATAATAATTATAATTTTGATGAACAAAATTTCTGGTAAACCGTTACCTTATGATCGGAAAACCTACCAAAAAAATAAATTAAATACCATGCATTTTTATTTTATTACTAGAATTATGATTTTTTTTAAAGAGAAATCTCATTACCACACAGTACTGTAATTTTACCAGAATTTTGTTTTTCCGTATAAGCATTTATAAATAAGTGTCAGAGAAGTCCTTAAGATATGCTTTTTATTTGTGCATATTTTCCTTGTTTGTTGATGTTTATTAAAAAAGGTATATATATTAGTCACAATTTTAAAGATTGCATTTTTTTATCAACTTTCTATTTGATTTATTTGTAAATGAATCAAATTTTTTTTTAAACAACTGCATTGATGATTTTAAATTTGAATATACTATTAGATACCATAATACGAGTAAAATTTCGGGATTATTTAAAGTACGAGTAGAAAGTTTATGATAAAGATTTAAAAACCATAACTGAACTAAGAAAAGAATTTTTTTACAGAGAAAAATGAATAATTCAATGGAAGAAAATGTTTGTGAATATTTTAAAATAAGTCATTTTTCATGCTACAGAATGTATTTTACAAAAATTAAGTGCTTTTTTAAATTTAATATAAATATTTTGGTTATAAGTATAGAATATTATTTCATCGCAAGTCTTTAAATAAGTGGGTTTACAAAGACAAATATTCCTTTTAAACAGCTTTCCGGTGTTCTGCTGATGATATTAAAGGGTTTCTGAAAATTGAACAAATATGTGTTAAAATAGCTTTGATTCAAATACAGTCAAATTTGAAACCCCATGATTGAGTATATAGCATATACATATTCATGAACATTTACCATTAATGACCAACCCCATGATTGAACCCATTATTGAGTATATAGCATATACATATTCATGAACATTTACGCCTTTTGAGCGAAATGCATATATTCTTTTTTGAGCAAAATACATATTCTCACTTTTGAGCAAAATGCATATATCCTTTTTTGCGCAAAATACGCATTTTCATTTTTGAGCAAAATGCACATATTCTTTGTTGAACAAAATACATATTCTCATTTTTGAGCAAGATGCATATATTCTTCTTTGAGCAAAATACATATTTTTATTTTTGAGCAAAGTACATATATTCTTTGTTGAGCAAAATAATACATATTCTCATTTTTGAGCAAAATGCATATATTCTTTTTCGAGCAAAATACATATTCTCATTTTTGAGGAAAATGCATATTCTCATTTTTGAGGTAAAAGCATATTCTCATTTTTGAACAAAATGTATAATCTCAAAAGATATGCATCATATACTTATTTTGAGTTTGTTGCTTAAACGAGAATAGGCATGGTTTCAGAAATAAGTATATACTGTTTCGAACATGTCACTGTACTCAATAATGAGTGCTAGAGTTTTCAAATTCGACTATATTTGTTTCGGAGCTGTGACACACTTTTCTCTATTTTGAGAAACGTTTTTTACAGTATGCATAGACACTTATTTTTTAAATATATTAAAAAAAATCCTTTAGCTTGTTTTTCCGCTTAACTATTCAATTTTGTTTTATCTACCTGATTTCAACAAAAGGGAAATACTTTGATTCAGAAATGCATTAAGTGATGCTGATTTTTTTCTGAGAAAATAAGTAAATACAGCGTTATTTTTCTTACCTATTGATTTTTCCTTTACTTTAATTTTATATCATTTTACTGTTTCTTACAGTATGAAATTCCCATTCATAGGATTGGATACTTGCAACTCGAGAAGTGAAGCTAGCCTAACCATGTGATTTAAATCAGATTTAATTGGATAACTGTAAGTGACGTCACGCGTGTGTGACAAAGCTTATTGGCTTCTGCACAGACAAATGTCACGATTTACCTACGATGATGTCACTTGCAAGTATCCAATTGAATTTTGTAACACATAGGGTTGAGAGACAGTTTATTATATTTGAAATACGTAAAATTGTTTTGTATTGACTAAAATTATTAAGAAAGCTTCACTTTTTTTATATCAGTAGAAATGAACTATAATTTATAAAAATATAGCTTAAAAGCAATAGTTATCGTTACCTGAACATTTAACAGCAATAAATATATATTTGCCGCTTAATTATATTTAATTGTATTCGTATTACACCATCCGATAACAACAATCCACACGAAGCGGTAAAACGGTAAAATTACCGTACTTGTATGGTAATAACATTTCTCGTAAAAAACTCATAATTCTGGCAATAAAACCAAAATATGCAGTGTTTAAACCATACATCTGTTAATTTTCCGTGCGTATGGTAACAGTTTACCGGTGATTCTGGTTTACAACTTTATAGCTTTTTTTTACCACTAATAGTAAATTTACAAAACTGTAAAAAATACCATATATTACTGCTAATTTTAACAAAAGTCATTACCAAAGTGCTTCTATAAAAATTATCGTGCTTTTTGGTGTTCCCATGGAGCCAAAGGCACCCTAACTTTTACCACATTCTGGTAGTTCGACCGTGCTCATTGATAGAAGAGTTTTGGTATTTTAATTTAATAACTTGAATGTTGTGTGAAAATAAGAAATACACAAAGTGTAAAGTTAATCTATGTTTTTTTTATTTAAAAATTTACTTATTTACTTGTTTGCTTCTAGCACACATTCGAATCATTCCCCTTAATGAGGATGCATTGCCATCAAACAAACCTTTTAAGTTGCAAATCAGAGTAAGTATTTCAGAGTATTTTTGCAAACCACCAATTGCAATTTTTAATGTATTTTACATGGTTTAAGTAATTGATTGAATTTTTCAGTTTATCCATTATGAACACAAAGCACATCTTTACAGTAAAAATTGAGAAAAATCTCATTCCGATAAGATCATTTTAAAATCTTGACTCAAGGACGTGTATTTTACATGGTTTAAATAATTGATTGAATTTTTCATTTTATCTATTATGAACACCAAGCACATCGTCACCTTAAATTGAGAAAAATCTCATTCCGATAAGATCATTTTGAAATCTTGACTCAAGGACGTAGTATCACAGTTTATTGCATGTAATATTATAGTAAAAATGTGTTGTTAAACAATACCGTGTTATTAAACAATACGAATAACTATTTATTAACAACATATCTTATGTAAGACATTTAAAAACATAGACCATATTTGAACAGTCTTTTTATGAAAACGACTTGCGCAGGTTTGTCATAAACTTTTTGGTTTTTTAAGTTTCATAACTTAATTTAGGTTTATTTAATTTTAAATTATTTAAGATCTGAACTTTGTTCCAAAGTTAAAAATCATTTTAGGATCCATTTTTTTGGTAGGATGCATATTTTGTCTACAAACTTTATTCTCAACTTTTGTGAAATCCATAGCTTCTTGGGGAGTTTATTTGCAAGTTAAAACCTGTGGTATTTACGTGATTTTGCAGGCTGTTAGAAATCACCATTTCAAATAATTAAGAAAAATCATGTATAATAACCAACCATTCTTGCAGTTTTCTATATCTTTTTTTAGAATCACATTAAAATGATGTCAAAATAGTTATATAAAAATATTTACAATCATTTTGTACGCAATCTCCTGTTATAGCAAACGTTTGGATAATTGTATCGTAATTGGGATGATTGGGATTTCACTATATTAATGTAACACGACCCGACTGGTCGTTTCAAAATTTAAAAATGAAAGCCTCTTTCTTTATAAAGTAATCTGCCGTTCAGTCTAGCATTAATTTAGCATTTGTCATTCATTCTGTCATCTGTACTTTATTCTAGCACTAATTTTAGCAAAAAATTAAATTTATTTAAAAAGTTGACAATTTAGGTTAACTTTCATAATGAAGTAAGCATTTTAAAAACAAAATACATGTCACATTTCTACTCATTATATACGGCATTTACGCATCTCTAACTTTTGTATTTTCATTTTGTCAATATAGAGTGTTGTTTGTGAGATATTTGAAAAAAAAACCCCGCAAAATCACCTTATTTCAAGTCACGTTTCTCTCTTTTTTTTCCGATTTAGGAATTGGTTATCTTCTTTTCTGGTGGAGATAACTTTGCTAATTCATATTGCGACATTACCAAAGCAGTCAAAAAACAATTGCTATAAATTTTGTTGTTGTTGAATTGAGCTTGTTTCTGCTTTAAAATTACTGACTATTATCAAAATTGAAGTTAAAAAATACGCTTGGTAGAGGTTGAAAACTAATGTTCGTGCAAAAAAAAAAAAAGAAAAAAACCCTTCAAAATTTAACAAATTGGTAGTGAGAAAAGCGAAAAAAAATGTCTATTTAATTGCCGGTGGATATATTGAGAGGACTTGAAGGATAGCTATGAAAACCACTTCTAAGTTTTCAGGATGCCGATAGATTGGTTTTAGATTTTTTGCCCACCTTCTTCACTAGTGATTCATCAGATTTGGATAGCACTTTTGTTTCTTCCTCGCTAAAATACTAGTTTAAGATCCCTAATGTATGTACGCTTTTGACAAAGATTTAAAAAAATATATATAGGGCAGTAATGTATCCAGGTATCCGTCCTTAGGTTAAGAAGCTAAGACAGTCTTCTACCTATTGGTGCTCCGGTCTTAGGACTAACAGAAGCTGCACTTCTCCCCTCCTCAGGGTAGTAGACCAGGCCTTGACCCTTTCTTGTAATAGGAAAATCTGTACGACCGTCTCGAGCCTCGCCAGTGGCCACTTAAGGAGTTTACGTTTTTCTGAGGGTTTAAAAACATACCTTTGTGCCACAAACACCAGGCTTCATCTAAACACATTTTGGACTGTTTGGAACTTATATGGGAGGAAATTTATGCATTTCCTCTTCTTGCTTATGGTTTTTTGAATGGCAACTGATTCCTGGCAGTGATTACTTTAGACCATGTAAATTCAATTTCTAATAAAAATGCAGAAATTTTTTTAAAAATTTCTCTTTTATTAATGTTTTAGAATCCACAAAATGTTGTTGTAGAAGAAACATTCTTTGACAGAAAATCTAGAAGATCACAGAAAGTATTCATATCTCATATTTATAAATTTCCAACTTTTCCTGTTTTGGGTGAGTGGGCTGCTACTGTCAATTATGGCCATGAGGTGAGCATTTTTTATACTTGTTTAGTTTTTAAAAATGGTGCTATAGATGTAATTTTTATAAATATGGATGAATGATAAATGCTTTACGTGTATTTTTGTTTTAGTTGCACCCTAAAAATTTATCAATAGCGCCATTCCTTAATTCCAATGCATGCATGTTTATTTCTTATTTTAAAAACTTTTACTAGTATGTTATTATTTACTCGTGCAAAAAAAAGAAGCATATTTTGATATATAATTTGGCATATGCATCAGAAATTTGTCTTAAGCCCTCCTTTTATCAAGTAACCACTTTTAGAATCAATCTGCACTCCACACTTAGAACATTTTACAGGTCAGTTCGGCAAAATTTCAGATCCAATGTTATTTCAATTGCATTTCACAGATTATTTCGTCTTTGAATATTTATAACATTAATGCAATAGGATATGACGTAGTGACAAGTGACGTAGTGAGAGTATCTCGATCTTGATTGGTTGTCGAAACGTGGCATTTGTTTACGTTAGCAAATGTTCTTTCCATTCTATTTCGAGTAAGCTAAGCCAATCAAGTATTACTTCTCTTAAGTGACATTTGTTACACAAAGATTCATTCACGAAGGTTTCAATTTTTTCACGATATTTTTCTTACTTAACACAAAGACAGGCACGAAACTATATAGATTATAAACAAACTAACTTTGCATCGAAGTCACCAGGTATGCAAAAGAAAACTATATCACGGTAACAATAAAATACATAAACAAATAATAAATCTAAGTTGAGTAAAAGACGTAGACGAGGAAGAATTATATTTCAATAAATTCGATGTTCGATTCGGCGCTGTATTTAATTAATTTCACGTTATTAGCATTCTAACTTATGTGGAGAAACTTAGCACAACTTTTAGACGCCATTTTGCTTATAAATGATTAGCTGACGCTGACGTCATAGGCCTCAAGTGTGAGTATCCATGATCTTCTTCTTCGCGAAGTGCAAGTACCCAATTGCTTAAACGATTCTCCTAATATCATAAATATTTTGTAAAGTAAGAATGCATTGAAAAAAAATTTACTCTAAAAGTTTAGCTTTTAGATAAATTTCTACAATAAATATTTTTATTTCGTATTAAGACCAATAAACAAAAAGAATCGGAGCAGTTTCACAAACCACAATTACGGAAATTTTGCATTGAGAACAATGGTACGGTTGAAACTACTAGAATATGACTTTATGGAAACACCAAAAAGTACAATAATTTTTACCGAAGCACTTTGGTCATTACTTATGGTAAAATGAACAAAAAAATATGTTGTTATTGCCATGCTGGTAGTAAATGTGGTAAAATTTTGAAATTTTATCATGATACCTTAGAGCAGGGCATAAAAACCATTTATTCGGTTAAATTTACTTTTCATTTTCGCATTTTCACTAAATGGTAATAAGAACTATAATTTTCGGTAATAAGAACTATAATTTTGAAAACCTAAATTTTCGGTAAACCATTACCACGCCAACGGAAAAATTATCCATTGAATGGTTTTTATATTGTATATTTAGGTTCGATTACAAGAATTATGTTTTTTTTTTTAATTAGAAAAGTCATTAACATACAAGAATGGCAATTTTATCAGAATTGTTTTAGCCGTTATGAGTGGTAAAGTACTTTGCTTCTTTCGCTGATATTTTTCAAAATTAAATGCAAGGAGTCGAATACCAACAATGAATTAAATTTAATGTCTATTATTTCAATTAATCGAAAATTATTAATAACTAGGAGGCTTCGCCCCCTGCTCGCTGGCGCTCGCCAACCCCCGGAACTGCTTTCGCAGTTCATTTCGGATTGCTTCACAATTCGATGCTTGATTTGCTCGCTCATTGGATACGTTCTTAACGTCTAGTTTTTGTATACTTTTTTGACTACTGAAGTTTCGAAAACTTTTCACTGNGAGCAATTTAACCAGAATTTTTTTCGCCGTTATGAGTGGTAAAGTATTTTGTTTCTTTCGCTGATATTTTTCAAGTCGAATACCAACAATGAATTAAATTTAATGTGTATTATTTCAATTAATCGAAAATTATTTATAATGTTTCATACAAATTAAAATCTGACATTTCTCTTCATTTCATAATTAGCTAGAAAACAGTTTTATAATCAAGTTATTTCATTATCACAAAAAAACTAATTATTAAGTACTATTGGTAATGTTATTTTATATTTCTCTTGAGTTGTTAAGCAAAGTGCAATGAAAATAGCAAGAAAAATTTTTCCGAACTAAACCAATTACTTTGACTTACAAGCTTTTCCATACTTTAAGCTATTTAATATAGAGTTTTTTTAAACTTATGGGATATACGTGAAATTGTTTTTTTTATTTTTATTTTAGTTGCAACAAAATTCCACTGTGCATTTTGAGTTGCAGGAATATGGTAAGCTTTCAGTTACTATCATTATATTTTTTTCCTATTTCACCCCTTTAACTATTTTTTTTTACTCCAACTTATGAGAGATATAAGAAATTTTGGAGATATGCCATTTGTAATAATAAACATCAGTGTTACTGGAACCTTTATCAACTATTATTATTATTTTTTTTTGTAGTTTTGCCAACTTTTACTGTGGATCTTAAAGCACCTGAAGTTATTCTTGAAAGTGATGAAACTATTACTGCTTCAGTCCAAGCTAAGTATGAAGAGAGTTTTAATACTGAAATTGAGATCATAAAATTATGTAAAAAATCACATAGTAACTTTTATATTGTTGAACTTTCTATAACTTAATGTAGCAGATGCAAAATAACATAAAAAAGGCGTGAGATCAGACGTATTTATTTAGTTGTGAGCTGATTTTTGTAAGCGAAACAAAATTTAATTGTATTTTTCTTGATATACGGATAGCTTTGTTTTGTGTTTGATCTTTGATAGATTGTTCAGATTTTTAATTAATAGATGGCAGCACAATTTTTCCATGTTGCAACATTTGAAATGTTTCTGCACTATTCATGAAACATGTAAGAAATTCAAACGAAAACTTAATTAGTGAATACGCAAATGTGGATTATTTTTACGTTATAGCGAAGCAATGTGAATCTTTCCACAACACTTTTAAACAATGCAGATATTTCAAGCATAAAGTTTTTTATTTTATTTCCAAAGGCAGGCCAATTTAAAAGAACAAAAAGGATAAAATAACAAGAAAAACAAGGCAAAAAAAGATAAATAGAATAGAATGCATAGTGACATGCTTAGCCCATACGGGCCCCAGCCTCCCAGTATCGTCCACACAGAGTAATGAGGTGAGCGCAGGAAATATGGGGAAGGTCCATGTCCTCTCCAAGGCGACAGAGCTTGCATTTAGGGCAGTCAAAAATGTTTACACTAAAAAGGTGTTTGGCCAGACAGTCATGGCCCGTTACAAGTCTAAAGAGAGCAACTGCCTTAAACCTGGGCTGATTTGGGATTGTTAAAATATGGTTGAACCAGGTTTTGTGTATATTGCTTTTACGGACATTCTCTGAGAACATGTTCCGGAATTGGTTTCGAACCAGCAATTTAAATGAGTGCTGAGAGATGGATCAACGAGATGCTTGGGCAATAGTTGTTCCTTCTTGGCCAAGAAATCAGTCAAGCATCTATTATATATAGTTCTCTTACGTGGCTCCCAGATTTTGACTGTATTTCTTTTCCGCCGGTGGCAACGTTTGCTTTGTTTTGAAAACACCAAAGCATTCTGCCTTTTAATGATGTGTTTCTGATCTNAATAGAATGCATAGTGACATGCTTAGCCCATACGGGCCCCAGCCTCCCAGTATCGTCCACACAGAGTAATGAGGTGAGAGCAGGACAGACGGAAATATGGGGAAGGTCCATGTCCTCTCCAAGGCGACAGAGCTTGCATTTAGGGCAGTCAAAAATGTTTACACTAAAAAGGTGTTTGGCCAGACAGTCATGGCCCGTTACAAGTCTAAAGAGAGCAACTGCCTTAAACCTGGGCTGATTTGGGATAGTTAAAATATGGTTGAACCCAGTTTTGTGTATATTGCTTTTACGGAAATTCTCTGAGAGCATGTTCCGGAATTGGTTTCGAACCAGCAATTTAAATGAGTGCTGAGAGATGGATCAACGAGATGCTTGGGCAATAGTTGTTCCTTCTTGGCCAAGAAATCAGTCAAGCATAAAGTATATTTCATGTTTCTGCTGTTATTTTATTTGTATGGACGCGAATGTTGCCAACTTAGAGGAGTAAAAAGTACTCATTTTAAATCATTTCTTAATTTTTTATTACTTTCACTGTAACAAATAAGTTTTGGTACACGTGGTAACAATTATTTTATTTATATCAATTATTATTTTTAATATTTTAATAATTATTGCTTATTTAATTATAATTAATGCCTATTCGTTTTCTACGAGAGTTTCTACTGCTTAATTTTCTTTACTATATATCTTAATGAGTTTAAAATTTAGGTGTCTAAAAGTTATGATACCAATTCTGAGATTTAAAGTAGTAATACAATATTATTATGAAATTAATCTATTAAAAATGTTTGGTTTTCCATGCTTTTTAAACTATTGTTAATTTTTACTCAATACATTTCTGTATTTTGATTTGGTCTCAAAAGCTTATCAACTCAGTTTTGTTTGTCCAAAATGACCACTGACTATAACTTAAGCTGCTATTTAAACAAATAATATCAGTTTCGTTTTAATAAGCAAAATATAATCGAAGCTTTTGTGCCTAAAAATCGAATATGATTGTTAATTGGTTATTATAAAATTATCGGTAATTGCGGGAAGTTAATAAAATAGCTATTGATCAAAATTCTCGGTAAAATGATGGAATTAATAATGGGAAATTATTCTACTACCATAATATTGTATTTATCATTTGACTACTTATTCATGTAAATGAAATAATAGTTAAAGGTAGGCAGTTATTTATTTGTCCCAAATGCTGAATAACATGTTTACGCAGTAAATTAAAGACAACTTAATATTAGTGTCGTATATTGATATACAATTTAAGTATACTAATATGTTTTTCACGACATATTCCGATCAAATTGCTTAAGTTTCATAGAGCTTTTTTTTCTGAGAATGTTTGACTAAGGTTGGGTAGGTTTGTGTTTCAGAAACAAAAAGCTGACTCTTATTTCTGTCTTGATTTAAACTCTAAAGCTAAACATATTTAACGCAACAGAAGACCAAAAAAAAAGTATTTGACACTGGATATTATAAATCCTCAGCTGAGTCAGAAATAAATATTGCGTAAAAGATTAAAATCAATTCATAAAAGAAGTTAGCTGGGCTGGAAAAAGTTTATTGGTAAGCTTAGAAATAGGCAAAGAATATAGAAAGAAGTCCAACTCTTCGAATACGTAACTAACGCGGGCAACTGCTTGGTGTGGTGGTACGCTACACCATTAAAACAACTTATAGAATGAACAGCATACTCAGATTTAGCAGAATATGATATGTACTAAGATCCAGCGCATGAGCATAGGAAGTAAAGTGACAGTCAGGAGGTACGTCACCAGTGAACCGGTTGTTGGGCAACTTTACATGTATGGTTGGGTACGCTGCCTCTCGTCTTTCTATTCTCTCCATACCACAATTTATTAGCAGATTTTATAAACATGGATGATATAAAAGTATACTCAGAGAAATATCTTAATTAATAGTACAGTACTGTTTATAAATACAGTACTGTTTATAAATGCAGTACTGTTTATTAATAGTGTAAGAAAAAACCAACCCCATAATCAAGGGCGCCGGCAGCCGGGTGCAAGGGGGTGCACTTGCACCCCCCTGGCTTTTTCTTTAATCAATTAAAGAGTATACATTTTTTTATTAAAAATATTTCTATTTAAAAACAAATAATTAAGTAATTATTGATATATAACAATTAAAAATTGTTTAATCAAGCAAGAATTGTAATCGCCTTGTTAGCTGTCCAAATATGCTTATAATTATATGCTTGCTTTCAATGAATTCTGAGTCATCTTTGATTCTTTTCTTATGCCCACTGAGCATGCACTAGCTACACTGGTGTGCAAAACTTAAGCAACAAGTGGTTTTTCGGCCGGCCACAGCTCCCCAACAAAGTATAAGATAGCCATGAAATTGCAGTATAATATGCACGTAATTCAGTAGAAAGATTATTTGTATGCAAATTTTAGAAATAAAACGTCGTAGTTGATGTAAGTGTACGTAAACCTTGTGGGTCGGCGCGAGCAGGTCAAAGTTGTGATAAGAGGATGAAGAGCACCATAGTTAAAGACATTTGCTGCAAGTGCAAGTGATTTGTTTTGTGAAACATGTCTTCAAGAAATCATTTAGACGACTTTACTCGAGGAAGAATGATTGGGAAGCTTGAAGAGGGGCGTAGTGTGACCAGTGTCACCGAAGAATTCGGGATCAACAAAAGTGTTGTTTCTCGTGCTTGGAATGCCTTTAAAACTACTGGTACATCCCTCTGAAATTTTAATAACCAA
>NC_092213.1:23250081-23346963 GCF_043381705.1 Parasteatoda tepidariorum
AAAACACTCACCCAGCTTACTCTCCAGATCTAAATCCCATAGAGCATGTGTGGGATGCATTAGGGAGACGTCTTGCGACACGACAGTATCCTTCTGGTAACACCCATCAGCTGAAAGATGCGTTAAAGGAGAAAGGGAGACGTTTACCCCAAGAACTACTGGATAATCTGGTGCTTAGCATGGAGAGACGATGCCAAGCAACAATTACAGTAAGGTGAGGGCATACTAGGGAACATCTGCCAGTTGTACTTACGCTTCTTCAGGCAATCATGTGTAATATGTCAAATAAAGCCTTTTTTTTGTTCCATACCCTACTTTAAGCTTTATATTCACATCTGCGCCACTATTCCTTTACCATCGTTTAAGTACAAAATAATGTACATCATATTCAAATTTCATGTTAATCAGATGATTTCTTGTAGAGTTATGACAAAAAACGCTCTTGTTACTTAAGTTTTGCACACCAGTGTATTTAATCTCTCGCGAGGCATTGTAGACCGATTCCGTGCTTTCATGCGTCGCATTGTGCTAAAAGTGCGTTCAATAGTGCACGTGGTAGCTGGAAGAGTTAGGCCAATTTTTATTGCCTCAGCTACAGCTGGTTAAAACGGTGTGGCCTCAATAACTAAATCGATGTATTCGAGGGATTCATAAGAATTTTCTCTATTCCTCCACATTTCGTACCACGTAAATTCGTACTTTTTTTTAAATATATTGTTAACAATGAAGAAATGTATATTGAAAAAAATTAACAGATTAAAGTATGTGTAATAACAAAACAAAATGTAATAACAGAATATTTTAAATTTTTTTTCTGGGGGAGGGTAGTTTGTTAGAGGGTTGCACCCCCTTTTATATTATTCTGCCGGCGCCCTTGCCCATAATGATTGTGAGGAGAGGAGGGTGCAAACCCATTTCAAGAATCTCTGCTGTTTTTCCCGTAGCTGTGGTTTTTTGTTTATGTACAGTGACAGCACCTAGCCTTGGGGGATTGGTTTACATTATGTCTATGGAAGCTAGACTTCTTCCTCTATGTATATTCTTTGAAAATTGGATAGCGCAAAAAATATGTTTTTCCCCCTACTAATGCTGTGTTATTGTTTTCTTTTAGATTTGTGTATGGAAAGAAAGTGAATGGTTTGGTAACATTTCGACTTGGAGTAAAACAAATGATGGCTGCCAAACAGGTTTTCTTTGCTGTAATTGGTCCTAAAGAGGCGAGTGAGAGAGTTCTATGCAACAAAACTTGCACTATTATCGAATACTTTTTAAAGTGTCAGATTATGACTAGCCTCACTTTTTTAGATGGAGTGTCGAAAATTATTTTCATTTATTGGTTTAAAATATTGGCATCTTATTTTTTCCACGCTTAGCACGGTTAAACATAACTACGAGGGGCATCCAGTAAGTAGGTTTCCCTATTTTTTTTAAAAAAAAGAACCCACACTTTCAGGAATATATTTATTGGTCACAAGTACAGCAATGTTTCAGTTATTTTTCAACATAGCCACCACCAGAATTGAGACACTTGTCATATCGTGGGATCAACTTTTGTATCCCTCTGTCGTAGAACTCTGCCCCCTGTGAATGGAACCTCGTGGTAAAACAGTAAACGCTGACCGTTACTGTGAAACACTGCGGAAACTGCGACGTGCATTCCAAACAAGAAGCTTGAAATGCTTATTATGCTCCTCCATGACAATACTCGTCCACATACGGCTCGACTCACAGCAGGTGTTTCGACGGAGTTTGGCTAGGAGTTGTTTGATCATCTACCCTACAGCCCTGATCTTGCTCCTAGCTATTTTCACGCTTTCTTGCACCTTAAGAAATTCCTGTCCTCCGGTGAGCGTTTTGGCAGAGATGAAAAGCTGTAGATGTCTGTCACACGCTGGTTCCAGTCACTGGCGGCAGGGTTCTATGACAGAGGGATACAAAAGTTGATCCCACCATGCGAGAAGTGTCTCAATTCTGGTGGTGCCTAAGTAGAAAAATAGCTGAAACATTGCTGTACTTGTTGCCAATAAATATGTTCCTAAAATTGTGGAAAAAAATAGGGAAACTTACTTTCTGGATGAACCTCGTATAATTGTCATATATAAAAATTTCGACTTTTAACAGATACTATGCAATTGTTGTAGAAAATAAATATTGCAGTATGAGCAATTTACACAGGCATCATATCTAACTTAAATTCCGTTGTGATAATAATGATACACAACTGTAAGCAAAAAATAAAAGAGACTTCTGCCCTAGTACGGGCGAGTGGAAGGGATGTGTTTTGTATGTATTTCCTTTACTAGTACCTTTTATTTAAAAATAAATAAATAAAGGAAATAGAATTCATTTACTTTACAAATTAAAACTGTTTGAAACCTGGAGCATGAGGAACCATAATATTGTTCAGCTTTGCTGCATTCTCAATATGATGCTAAGTTGATCCATAATATCATTCAATTTTGATGTTGTTGTTGTCGTGTCTATGCTAGTGCAAAGATTATAGTCCTCCAAAAGTCTTGATAACAAGATTTGCAAGTTCTGGAGCGAGCCCGATGGCCATGGAGAATTTCGATGGGAGGTGCTCCAAGTTGAAAGAGGGAGTTAGTTGCAAATGAGGTCTGGTCATGAGGTCTGGTTGCACATGGTCTGGTGTTAGTTGCAAATGAGGACAGTACTTGCAGATGGGATAGTATTTTATATGAGTGCGTGAGATCTTCATGCCCTTGAAATGTCTAGTACGTAGCCTAGCTATTGTAGAGGAGAGGTTTCTTGGGCAGTTTAGATCGGGGATTGTTGCCTTGCTAAAATGCTGGTTGTATAACCTCCGTCTGGCGACAGCATTCGCATCTGCACAGGTGACAGCTCGAGGTTGATCTTCGTCGCGTGCTTCCTTTTCAAGGGCATCTGCGCATTCATTCCCCTTGATTCCAACATGAGCTGGGATCCACTGGAGAGTGCAACGGATATTTACTAAATGAAAAAGGGTATTAATTTCTTGCGTTATTGATGTTTTACCGTTATGATTCAATTTTGATGCAATCTCAATATGAGGCTAAGTTGAGCCATAATATCTTTCAGCTTTGCTGAAATATCGATGTGGTGCTAAGTTGACCCATAATATCGTTCAGCTTTGCTGCAATCTTAATATGGAGCTAAGTTGAACCATAATATTGCTCAACCTTGTTGTAATCTCAATAGGGCGCAAAGTTGAATCACTTTATAGTGTTTCGTAAATTAACACGAAATTAAGATTAAATTAGAAAGTAAACTCAGTTTTAACTAGAAAGTAATTTACATCTTAATTGAGGTTGCAGCACATTTCTGCCACATTATGATTCAAAGTACCGATGTTATGATTCAGCTTTGAACTGATTTTTTTAAAAGTGTTCTGACACACTAAATAAAGCAATGAATGAATATAAAAATATTTACCTATTTGTTTGCGTAATTGTTTTGATATCTTTTAAATTTAAAAAAAAATTCTTCTTCTTCATCGTAATGTAATAAAGAACAATATAAGTAGTAGTATAATAAAGAATCGTATAAGAATGAAGAGCATTAGCTCTTACCTTTAGTTAACACGTTTGCCGTTGCCTCGAGAAATAAATAAACAAATAAAAAAGAGAGATGTTGAATTTTTTATTCATCAGGTTCACAAAAAAAGTATAAGATTTTTCTTAATAAATAAAATTTAATTAACAGTTATAAGCATGTCTTTTAGAAAATGGTGTAACGTTTATGTACCATGAGCAATTATTAATCATTTTGCTTATAAGGACATTTAATAAATAATCAGTTTGAGATCATTAAACTATGTAATTAAAAAAATCGAGATGAGACGAAAATGTTGCTGCTTGTGTAGTGAAATGAATTATTCTGTCAGAGTAGTTGTCAGTCTGTGGGGGCGGAGTTATCGACCATGCCAACCTTCGTCTATCAAAAGGTACCTCGAGATTGAATAACGAGGTACCTATTAATAGATGAAGGTTGGCATCGTCGATAACTCCGCCCCCACATTGGTGACCTCCGGACGTGATTTGTACACGCAGTAACGCCCACTTCGCAAAAATCATGACAGTAACGCCTACTTCGACGGATAGTCGACATTGACTACTTCGACATTGAACAGTTGACTTGCTACTTGTGAATGCAACACAGAGCAACAACGAACGCTACGACGTGATGTTAATACACCTCTCACATTCAGCACTCAACAAAGCTCTCCCGGTCTTTCACAAGTACAGCAACTAGTGTTATCAATTCATCGAATTCTCTCCCTGATAAAATTCTGGTAGGGGAGCAATGTGGCATAACTACCACTACGAAAATTAAACTTCAATTCACTGGTATGTAAGACATGCTAACTTGATTCAATCACGAGGTACCTTTTGATAGATGAAGGTTGGCATCGTCGATATCTCCGCCCCCACAAGTCCTTCCATTTCTGAAAGCGAAGAGTAATGGTACTATTGAAATTCGTTAAATATATAGTCTATGATTCCTTATTTATTGACTGTATTCGGTTAGACTTTTTTTGAAACATTGTGTTGAATACTAAGCATGCCATTTCTAAATTCTTTTCTATTTATCGGAAATTATTTCGTAAAAGTTTTATTCTCTTTTTTTTAAAATTATTTTTGATGAAAGAACTTACATTTGATAGAAATTCCTTTTCAGCTTGATGATGGTTCCTACACATTGAGATTAGATACTAAAAATTTAGCTCACCATAAGGATATTGGATGGTTTCCTGAAATAGAAGGTTCCCATTTAGTCGTTGAAGCTACCGTAGTGGATAATGCTAGTGGTAACAAAGAAGTTGCAACAGACTCTCGAGGAATATTTGCGAAATCCCCATTCAGTATATCTTTCAAAAGATGCCTACAAGATTTCAAACCTGGTCTTGTATCAGTTTTTGAGGTACATTGATGCTTTACGTACTCTTATAGTTTTAAATAATCATAATGGAAAAAAATGCATAAAATGTCCCTCCTAAATTTATCTATTTTTTTTATTCTGCATAAGTAGCAATAGTCTGACATACGTAAACTGATTGTTCCTTCCAAAGTTCTCAATCGATGGAAACGCACTGAGGTGTGTATTCTGCTCATAAGAAATTCCTTGGGAAACTTCGTCATATATTTGTCATAAAAGAACCTCTAGGATATCCCTTTGGGTTTTTGCCACTGGAAAATTTTTCCCATACACTTTTGTCATATGCTTTTGACAAAGTTTTGGCATGGTGAACATTTCCTATGTCGCACACCTGCCATACAGCACGTCAACAATTTTCCCTTCGGTATTTTATCGTACCTAGACAAACTTATTACTTACACATATGATGGGTTTCCATTAACTTGCTAAATATGCATGGACTTCTCATAAGGTAACCATAAATGTACGGCGTGTTGCCATGAGTGTATGGCTCATTTTCAAATTTTCATAAGAGACCCATTGGCTTATGGTATCTTGCCATATGAATACCATACAAATTACTACGGTTTCCATAGGTTACCATAGATATTATGTTGGGTGAAGTATCCAAAGGGTTTACTTTTCGACTAACCCCATTAATGTAAGCAAAATGTAGAAACTTCATAATAACTATATAATGATGTTCCCATAAGATAACCATAAATGTATGGTGTGTTGCCATGAGGGCATGGCTCATTTTCACATTTTCATTAGAAAACCNAAATATTTAAATAGGTAGCCAAAGTTAGCGAAAGATTCCATTAGTGGTGGAATACACGTTAATATGGCTGTCTGATGCTCTAAGCCTAAATCAGTGGAACATCGGATTTCAAACACTCAAAAATGGAAAAATTGGCCACCCGGAGGCCGGAAAAGACTCACCAGGAATACCTTGTGGGATAGCATGTTGAATTTAATTAACTTCGGGGTGAAAAAATTGATATTTCCTTCTTTTAGAAGATATTTTTGAGGACTCCATAGAAGATGTTGTTTCGTTGGTGGGAATCTAGATCAGCTTTTCCTTATGGTATACAGCCATACAAATCTTTATGGTTACCATTGGCCTATGGTATACTGCCATACAAATCTTTATGGTTACCATTGGCCTATGGTATACTGCCATACAAATCTTTATGGTTACCATTGGCCTATGGTATACTGCCCTAAACATTTTTATGTTTGTCATAGGAGAATGGTGACGTGCCATATAAATGCCATACATGTCTCTATGGTTACCATCGGCCTATGGTATCTTGCCATACAAATTTCTATGGTAGCCATAGGCTTATGGGGTTGTGCCATACAAATCTGTATGGTAACCATAGGCGTATGGGGTTGTGCCATACAAATCTGTATGGTAACCATAGGCGTATGGTATCTTGCCATACAAATTTCTATGGTAGCCATAGGTTGCCATAGATTACCATAGGTTTCTCTATGGCAAATTTTCCTAAGGGTATGGTTTCCATAGGTTACTATTTTTACTGTAGATTATCATAGATATTATTTTGGGGGAACTTTCCGAAAGGGCTACTTTTCGACTAGCCCTGTATTTGTTATCAAAATGTAGAAATCTAAACTATAAATTTTAATTTATAGTTTCTTAAGATATTTTTTTAATTTTTTTAAAAATATATTATATTACATTCCACATTATCTTTACACAATTTTAAATTTTTGGAATGTCGTTACTTTTTATAGGCTTGATATAAAAGCCTAAATTTTTTATCTTCACATAATTTTTCTCACTCCGTTTCAAAGAGCTATCACTGTGTTGTTTTCTATTAATTGATTAAATTCGCCCAAAATTTATAGATTTGTTTAAGACATGTATTCTTTATAATGTTTTTGCCTTGAATTTTAAATTGTCTTCTTTGCAAATTGTATCTTTTAGGCAGATATAAATTTTGTTGATGGAAGACCTGCAGTTGGTGTCCCCACAATTTTGAGAGCTGTTGCCAAAAGTAATAAGGACAACTCAAAAGAGTTGAAAGTCACTCAAACAAATGCCGTTAGTGATGATGAAGGAAAAGTTTCTTTCGAATTACAACCGGAAATTCATCACGAGACTGTATCCATAACGGTGAGTTTTTTTACTGACCTAATTTCCGCAGTGTCAAAATTCAGTGTATTATATAACGAGCAGCCACATTTTTATATGTTCAGGAGAGTGCTGATTTACTGCGTTTTGGTGATAAATACCACGATTTCCATATAGGCATGAAAAAAGTTCCTGCATGCTGTGTTATTATCTAAAGAAAATTTCGGAAACATGTATAATGTCTATCTGGAAGCATTACTAAGGAACAGTTCGTTATTGGAAGAAATATGACTTTTCGCTATATTACTCAATCCGAATTTAAAATTTTTTCATTTGAATCCTTTTTTATTTAAAACGAAGTTAACTGAAAGAAAAAAAATATTTTTTAAAAAAATTTAATGAATTTTTTCGTTAATATTTTAAAAGAAAAAATAGTTTAAGTTCTTGCTAGCTTTTTATCTCACTTTTTATTGCACATTAATTTTTAACATTTTTCTGTCTTAAAATGTTAAACTATGCATCATTTTATATTTTGTTTCGTAATAAATAAAACGAAATAGATTTTATATGCATTAGAAACTTAAACCCAAGTAGGCATAAATGAAATTAAAGACTGATGTTTATATCAATATAAAAACTAAATAAATTTCTAATGTTTAAAGAACAAATCTAACTTTAATTTTTTTTAAAAAAACTCCAGATTGAAACAGATGATCCGCGATACGTTGGAAACCAGGCTGTCGGCCATTTTGAGCAACATAAGTTTAAATCAACAAATGAAGCATATGTTGCCATAGAAAGAAGTAGTTCTCAAAAACTCAAGGTATGTTAGTCCTAGCATGTTGTTATTTTTTTTATTTTGTATCTTGGAATAATATCAATATATCTTTTCTGTTAGATGCAAAAATATTTTTAGATACCGTCATATGGGGCTACTTTGTGCAGGATTTCGCAGTTTTTGAGCTTTGACATGTAAAAAAAACTATGTTAATTCAAACTTTAGTAAAATCTATCAATATTATATTCATAACTGGACTCAGACGAGTGAATTTGATCAATATTGGCATTATTTGTTATTTTCATAACTATTGTAAGTTTGCAACAGTTACTCATGACAAGTATAACTTATCTAAAGCTATCTTAGCTTATCTACGCTTATTTTGAAAATGGCGCGTAACGTCAATGTGGAGAAAAGCTTTAGTTTTGTTGAAATGAGAAGCGTTTGCATTCTAATTTTTTAATTTTTGAAGACATATTCTAATGTTGTATTATCTGGGCTCATAAAAATTTGCAAAAAACAGAAGAAGGCAGTGACTTTGATAATTTTTTTCCGGGTGGTAAAATGTCGCCAAATTGACGATTTTTAAAAAAAGTTTAATAACTTTCAAAATATTTAAGTTGTTTGACCTTTTTAAAGCCCAGATAATTCTGCACAATATTCCTCATATATATAGTTTAAAATCACAGTTTTGCTTCAAATGTAAGGCACTTAAACTATGACTTTTTTTAAAATTTTTATTTTCCTTGGCAGCACAGCTTCGAAAAACCATGTTAAAAGTGAATACATACTAGGAAAAGATATAAAACATGTTCGCCTATTCAATAAAGCAAGAAATGTTATCTATTTGTGGTAAAAAATAATACGAAATGCATTAAAGTGTGATATGTTTTCCTCCTTTTAATAGATCGTTAAATGTATTACGTTATTACAANATAAATAAAAAATTTTGCACTTACGACAATTGTTTTATCAACGTCTTTGCATTTCACAGCTAAAGTTTCCACGCTCAATTTTCGACGTCCGTCGTTCTCAGAAAGTTGTTGACATTGGATAAACAAAACACACTCTGAGATTGTTTTAAAAATCGAAAATTTTTTTGTAGCAATAGAGGAGACTTCCATCTTCAAATTCCACCCATTTTTAACGTGAAAGAAACATAATACTGAATAGCAACACTTGAAAAGTGGCAAATTCGAATTTGCACAAAGTAGCCTCACATGACGGTACTTAAAATTTGCTAGCATCTTTTTCGAAAGAAAATGTTATAAGATCCTTAAAATGTTTTTCGTATCTCAATTAGAGTCTCGATAATTCGAGGCTAATGGGACCGAGCCTACTTCGAACTTTCGAAAGCTCGAATTATCGAAAACTTAGAATTTATTGAATATTTAAACAAATGGAAATAAAGTAATTTTTAAATTTCAGTATTTAAATTATATTATCTATTAAATTTAAGGACAATTTATTTACATTAGAAGATCAGAGTGCAATAACTGCATTATACAAAAACACAATCTTCATTATATTGCTGCATCAGGTTAATTGTACTTTAAAATAATTGTTTGTTTTTTGTTTAAACATACTGTTCGCATGTTTCAGTGTTCAACACACACATTTGTTTTTCAACATGCAATTGTAGTAATCATCGTGAGACCAATCGTAGTAATCGTTCCACGTGTTGTGTGTGTGCTTTGCTTATTGTATGGGAATAAGACTGATTATTTTTTCACTGGCTCGGACTTATGGGAAATTCGAACAATTGAGACTCTGTTATAGATGGAAAAATGTTTTAAGGTCCCTAAAAATTTTTTAGTATCATCATGGATGTAAAAATGACTTCGGAACTATAAGATATTTTAGTATCCTCATAGATATAAAAATGTTGTCAGATACTTAAGCTAAGTTTTTAGTATCTTTTTCGATGGAAAAATTTTATAATATCATTAAGTTTTTCTTATATTTTAATCTGAAAAAATTGCTTTAAAATTGTTTTTTAATACCTTTCAAGATGCAAAACTATTTTCAGAAGCTTTATTTTATAGTATCCTTACCACCAGAAAATTTTAAACCATCCTTAAATTTTCTAGTGTCTTTTTTTTTTTTTTGATGGAAAAATGTTTTAAAATCAAAAAGATTTTCTAGTATCTTCATAGATAGAAAAATGTTTCAAAATTCTGTTAATTTTCCAATATCTTTATCGATGGAAATGCTTAACCCCTTCCTTCTCGCTCCTGTGAAAATGACGGGGTGAGGTTTCGCCCTCTATTTCTCGCTCCCGTGAAATTTCCGGGCTGGAGTGTTCAGTAGTGACGCGCCAATGAATTAATAAACTAAAAATTTAAAACTAATAAAAACTAATAAAACTTAAAAACTAATAAATTTAAAGACTAATTCATTTCTTTTGCCCGGAAAAATTTTATTTCTCATTTTACACACCAGATGGCAGTACCAGGATATTTTTAAGGCAATTGTAGAAATTGTAGAAAAGAGATGAAGGAAACTTGGCAGAGCTGACCTATCAAGCAATATTGGAGCAAAAAAGTTCACAAGTTAACGTTATGTTAGTATTGTGCTTATGTTAGCTCTTTGGAGCAAAAATAGATGATGAGTCGGCCTGTCTAATTCAGGGGCTCTAGGTACTACTGTCCAGATTGTGACGTTGGCCTCTGTATCTCATGCTTTGAAATTTATCACACAAGAAAAAATTACTAATCTCTATTTATATTATGCGTAAATTTAATAAAATTCTGTTTTAATGCTTAAAACACAGATTTTTTAAATTTTCCTTGCTTGATAGAAAACCAACTAAGTCCTGAATGTTGGCTTTTCCTAAAAATTTAATTTTTTAAAATTTCAAGCTAAAAACAAATCAAAAATTAAAAATGAATATAGATATATTGTTCATACACATATTTTTATCTAATTTTCAGGGATAAAAAAAATAGGCACTTTTATGATTGTTTTCTAGAAAATTAACCGATCATTAAAGGGTTAAAGATATTAAAAATGTTTTTAATGTTTTGGTGGATACAAAAATTTTTTAAGACCTTTAAGAAATTTAAGTATTTTAATCAGTAGAAAAATGCTTTGAAATTCTTAAGATTTTTTTTATCTTTATTGGTGCTAAAATGTTTTAACATCTTTAAGATATTCTAGTATATTTCTCTATTATCATTTTTGATAGAATAATGATATAAAATTCTTAAGATTCTCTATCATCTTTGTGTATAGAATAATGCTGTAAGATTTCCCTGTTTATTATTTATATAATTCTAAATTATTTTAAAAACTGATTTTTATATTTCTTTAGTTTGTATTTACTTAATTTTTAATTTCAATTTCAATCATAATAATATATGGAGTACAGAGTTAACTAATTTATTATTTTTTATAATTTCTGGATATAATTCTTGTCGTCTTAATGGCTCAAAAATATTTTAATGTTTTGATGTTAATTTTAATAGGTTGACGATATGTTTGTTAAAGTTGTTCATTTTGAGCCTGGTGAAATTCAGAATACCTATTATACTGTAAGTTTTCTTTTCTGCACTTTCTTTTATTTTGTTTGTCATGTTATTTCTCTTATTTGTAAATTCTAATAGATAAACATCTTAATTTTAAAAATAATTGAAATATATGATTGATTATTTAAGTAATATTAAAACATTTATTTTCTGAAAAGGTATAATGGCGTATAAAATAATAATAATAATAGTATTAGGGTAACTCTGATCTTTTGCTAATGAATTTCAATTGAAAAATACCTTAATTTGGGCACACGTTTTTTCTCACTGAGCCAATACCTTTTGTTTAATTTAAAATACAAATGGCTACATTTTAATCGTTTATTAATTAACATAAAAACATTGATTTTGCAAGAAAATATTTATATTTTTAACCTCATTAATTTCAGATGTTAAACATTTTTTCAAAAGTAGATTGATCAAAATAAAGTTTTTTTAAAGTCAAATAACATTAAAATTTTTTAAAAAAGCAATAAATAAAATTAGGTTTTGTAGATCGACATGTCTAATAATAATAATACAATTTTCAAAACATCACCGCCAAGCCAATGTATGCTTTGTTTAAATTTGCAATAAGACTTCCGGGTTATTATTTCCAACTGATTTTTATGCCTAATCTCGCAATATTATTATACTTGTAGTATTTTTGATATAACATGTTCTTTCAATTTAACTTTCAACGAAACAAACAACATATGAATTCGGAAGACTCCGCAAGCTTGCTATGATACCCAAAATATAACAAACTGTGCTATTTTACACAAATATAGTCAAATAAGGAATAACACTCAAAACATGGCAAACCTTGGTTGTGTTGGCTGGTTCTAATGCCACTTGCCACACGAGCAAGCCTGCTTGCTGAAACCGAGCAAATTTAAGGCAGAATGTGCGTTTCTTGTTTCTCAGTGGCGCCATCTATGACCAAGAATACGACTTCTGCCACACCAAACGTCACACCTGTTTTATAGGGCGGACCTATTCATACATCCGTTCATTCATCAACAGATCGTAATTTTGACCTGAATCAGAGAACGATCGATCTCCAATGCGTACTGGATTGGCGATATTGATTTGTTATGGGAACATGGAGGACTTTTGCGACTTGACAGATTTAACTTGCATCAGTCACTTTAGTATCTTCGGCCGGCGGAGTTCGAACCCATGAACTTTCGAACATGGGCCCGGCACCCTACCGACCAGGATATCCCGGCTGGCAAACCTTAAACCTCATTTATACTGCTATATTAATTTATTTAAATTTGTTTTATGGCTCAGAACCTGTTAGAAATTATAAATTACAGAAAACTCTTATGATTACTACGCCTAAATTTAAACACAAATCAAAATAATAAAACTTCCTAGAATATTAAGCTTGTTCACACATCGCCCTGTAAGCATAACATAAGCTAAGGGATACACCGAAAGTTTTCTACATTTCTTAAGGTTTTAGGAAGCTTGTCATTGCTTACATTCATTTAGCCATTCATAGGAATTTTAATTATAACTAACTGGTTTAAAATTATAACTAATAAAATTCTTTATCTAATTGAATTTTTAATTGTATTTTTCATTTCTTTGAAGGTTTCGGCGAAAGGCAAAATCATATTACAGAAACCTTTTCAGCAAGGCCAAGTGAAAGTGCAGCGTGTCGAATTTGTAATTACTCAAGATATGGTACCTAATTTTAGGCTTACAGTTTTCGCACATTACAAGGACGAATTATTAGTAGATTCTTTGAATATTGATGTTGAAAATACTTGCAATAAAAATGCTGAGGTAATGTAGAAATTTTTCAAAACCAAACTGACTTATTTAAAATAAAATATCACAGACAGTCACATATAGGGTGTTCTGTAATGATCGTCTTTAATAGTATATATATATTTTTAGAATTCTTGTCCAAAAGGAAATGCAAAAAAGGATGCCCATCTGGAATCATAAATTAATATTTAAACAGAATAAATGAAATAGTTCGACTATTAAAAAAGACTTAGAGGAGTGTGAAGATAAATAATAGAAACAAAGTCAGGCAATCAAAGGGGTTTCCAATAAGCCTTGCTATGCATGAAACTTAAAATCTAATTCAATCTAATTCAATTTAATCTACTGATTGCTCATGTACAATATGGAAAACTGGCGAGTGACCAATAAGAATGAATAAAAAAATCTTAATTAAATGATTGTTTAGAGATAAGAAGAGGACATTAGAACTTACATTTTTCACATATTAGAACTTGACAACAAAAAGATGACAGCATATCAACTGATCTGTTTCCGTCTTCAAATGGATGTTTACTTTTTCAAGTAATTTCTGGTTTATCATTCATAAAAATTCATTAACCAGAGAAAAAAAAACTGAAAAAAGGACAAAAAAAAATTTAATCAAAAACAAAGTTACAAAAAAAAATATTTGCAAAATTATTAAATTTTTTTTTCAAATTTTAAAAATATGAATTTTTTTAAAAAAAATAAATAAATAAAAATTTAATAAAATTAAATTATTTTAATATTTTTAAAAAGATTTAAATTTCTTTACATAACATTTTCAAAAAGAATCCTTCTCTGTTTCTGTTACTATCAGTTATCAGACTAGTTTTAATGGGAACAAAGGCAAAGTTCCTTAATAGCGTTTATATATATTTACCTTATCAATTAGGTACCTTACCTTATAATAAACAATGCTTGCACAAATGAAAATATGTTATAGCGGCAGAAATTTTGCAGCCACTGCAGCGTCACTATTTAATCACATGAGAACATTTTAAGTGAATATAAAATCGAGTTGAGGATGTGAAAAACTGGAAGCAATACAATTTTAAACATTAAATTTTTAAAACATTAACATTTTTAAACATTAAATTTGAAATGACACAGAGTAATCGAATCATTCTTTTGCTACACAAATCTTGCGAGTCGTAACTCTTCAATTACTTAAAACCAACTTTATCAACAGTGGCAATAAATTTATGAGAAATAATTATTTGGAATGCTCTGAAGATTGATGAACAGTGTTCCAAAAGAAGACCGCTCTGAATAAGTTTTGATCAAATGATCAGATCTTCACGTTTTGGGACTCAATCTAAATGGTTCGAGGGGGTGACTTCAAATATGTTAATTAATTAGTGCAGACCATAAAGAAGTCGTATATTTGAAATTCGATTTCTCAGGAACTATTTTACCGATTACGGTCAAATGTTGCAATTTTGTGTTTGCACTTCATTTGTTGAATCCTCATATTTGATGAATAAAATACAATGATTCTTTACTATTGTGATAAGAATTCTTTCCAAAATCAATTTTTTAAATAATGATTTCTTTATACTTATTTTAAGTAAAAGTTTCAAATAGAACTAAACAGTGATTATTTTAGATTAATTAAGTTCGTTTATAAAAGCAGTTTCCTGTGTTATGATTGCATAGTTTTAAAGAGTGAAAGTTTTGGAAATTTTTTTAAAGGTCTCTATAGTGCCAGAATTTGATGTGAAGGAACCTGGTAATAACGGTAAGATAGTGATCCGAGGAACGAAAGCTACTTTAGTTGGTCTTCTGGGAGTCGACGAAGCTGTTTACGCATTATCAAAGAAAGATCTTCTCACTAGATCTAAGGTAATTATTTTAGATGGATTTAGATTATTTACATACGAAAAGTATTTTATAAATTATTTACGCAACATAATCTTTGTGCAGCAACATAACTTAGTCTATGTCCCAGACACATAGAAATGTCTTCATTTTTCTTCAATATCACAAATATTGTAAAAATGTATTACTTACTAGTTTTATGTGTTATTATTTATTAAATTAATCATCGAGAAAGCAAATACTGAATGTGCTGAAAAAAGAATGGTCAAAATTAACTCATATGGGAATTTTTTGCCTTGTTTCTGGCTCTACGGAAACACCGAAACAAAATCGATAACTTTTATCGAAGCTCTTTGGTGATGGTTTTGGTAAAATTAGCACTAAAATACATGTTTTAAAATATATAATAAAATTTTGTAAATTTGATAAAATTTAATAATTTTATCGTGATGCTTTAGAGCGTGGCTTGAAAATCATTCATTTGGTTGAATTTACTGTTCAGTTTTGTATTTTTTACTAAATGTGTGGTAGTAAGTACTATAATTTGGAAAACGAGAATTTCTCAATTTCTCATAAGCCGTTACCATATGAGCGGAAAAATTATCAAATGAATAATTTTTATATCGAATATTCAGGTTTTTAATACCAAAATTATGTTTTTTTTTCTTCATCAGAAATGCTATTACCACACAGTACTGTAATTTTATGAAATTTTTTTGTCCTTGTAGATAGATCAGAGAAGGAAATTTTAAATTCTGTTTCACTAAAGGAATTCTGATAATTTTATTTATGAATAAATACTTATTTCTATCCTCTTATTCCAGAAGTCTGTCTTTTAAATGAAATGAAAGACTCCTACAGTTTTTTTTTCCAGATCAACTTCACTTACCTTCGGAAAAGTTTTTAAAGAGATTTCATTTGCAATTAAGAAAAAAATATGCTCTGAACAAAACACCCTAAGAATTTATGCATAAACGATGTTATACTTTAACACGCTGAATGCCACGCTAATTTTACATGGCTTGCCCGTCTGACCAAAATGATTTTCTCAGTATGTATTGCATTAATTTCTTCAAACCATTTTTGTAACGATAATAATATTAAAAGAATTAAAAGCATTAAAAATTTTCTCGAATTATGTGTTTCTAATAATCTTGGCTTCACCGGTCCCCGGTGACCCCCGTGGCGCTATGAGCAAACTCAGTGCCGGTCACCTCCATGGCATTCAACGTGTTAAAGATTATCTCAATGAAACAATTTTGAAATCTTTAAACATTTGTACAACTAGAATATTTTCTGGGAGATTTAAAATGTTTCAAAAACATAAATGGATATGCTCTGTAGATTATTTAGCACTTTGGATTTCGTGTTTTCTAGTGCATTCATAAAATTGTTCACTTTTATTCTGAAAAATATTCTTTTAGGTGTTTAAAGAATTGGCTAAACATGATTTAGGTTGTGGACCGGGAGGTGGTATAGACTCAGACAAAGTCTTGGCTAATGCTGGTTTGATAATGGCATCCAATGTTCACAATCCCTCGTCAACAACGTGTAAGTTCATAATAATTCTAGCATTTCACTGCTTGATTGAGTTATTAATGTTATAAAATTTAATTATCAGTTTACATATTATTACATGAAAGAAATTAGGGTGGAATTCTTTTTATACTTAAAAATAGTAAGGTCAACGCGTTGCCATCGCTGTTTTGGGTACTCATCTTAAAGCTGTTTTTCTAGGCAAAAACTTAGAAACCTGAAATTATGAAAGTAGGTTGAAAATGTACACGAGTACAAAGGAATAAAAAACTAAAATTCGATTTGTTCCATAATTATTAACTACTAAACTTGTAGCAAAAATACAATGCGGACTGGTTTACATGTCGCAGGAATGCAACTGCAGAATTAAAATTTGACTTGCTGATAGAACCATGTTTAATTGTAAACTAAACAAGAGCTTTTTGTTTTTGAAATTCAATTTGACTTCAAAGTTATTGGAATTTTAAAAGCTTTTTATGAGGTTTTTCATCATTTGTTTTTCGCTTTACGTTACATTTTGTTTTGATGCACAAAATCTATAAGATTTAAAAACTTGAAAATTATGAAGGTTGGATACATTGAAATGAATTGATGCTAGGAATTCGATAGAATAAAAGAATGTAAGATTCAATGATTAGTTTGAGAATTATCAGCTGTTAAACTTAAGTAAACAATAAAAGGCGTTGTCAAATCTATGGCATCCTGAAATGCAAATACAGGGTTGAAATTTGACAAGCTGAAATGATTATTTCAAATTAATAACTTGACTCAAGTTTTTTTCAATATTTCAATTTGTTTGAAAGTTTTTGCAATTTCAAATGTTTTTTTCATGATTTTTTCAGTTTTTTTTTGCGTAAAATAACGATTATTTATCCATTGTTGTTGAAAAATTTATCTTTCGCGAAATCATAATTTTATTAGCTCCCACGTGACTTGTTGTTCAATGTTATAAAAAATGGATAATTAAAAAAAAAGAAGAAATAAGGGAAAGCGATTAGATGTAGCCTGTTATAAAGAAAAAAAATTATATAAAAATTTTTAAAAATATAAATGTCTAAAGAAAGTTAAAAACTGTTTGCACTTTGAACTGTTATACAATCTAAGATTTCCGCTACAGATTGTTAGCAAATGAAATTGCTCTTCATTTATTTCTTCTTATAGTAAAACGCATTCTATATTCTTAAGTTTAACTATTTCTTTTAAATACAGTTGATTATTTTTCAAATCCACGTAATCGTTCATCTTGTTACGATTGAAGTAATTACTTTTACGCATCGAGTAAATAAACTATTTTTCGGCAAACAAAATTAGTTGGGCTAGGAATCAGCTGAATAAAATAAAGTTTCCTCCTAAAATATTAAAGTGAGGAATGGTAAGATTCTTTAAATTAAGGGTATGTTTAACCTTATGTGCTAAGAGGGCCACATGAATGAGTTAGGAAAATCTCATGGCTCACATACATTATTGTAATAATATAATGCAATGAAAGAAATTAATTAGGAGGAATGAAACTAAAAAAATAGTTTAGCGCTTAAAAGCAACCAAATGGTTATAAATGATGGTTCGCTTCTTTTTTTGGAGCTAAGTTCACTTTTTTTTGTTCCATTCATTCACTGTTAGCTTACTAGGCAACTTGCCTTCATTTATTAACTTACAAGACAAATGAAGGCAAGTTTTTACTTTTTATAATAGCTTCTCTTATGTGATCATTTAATTGTTCAGAGTTGTTTGTTAAGAGTTTAATCTGAATGTAGCATCGATTCCTTTACCCGCTCATTTTATCTAGTTTAATTTACATCTTCCTTTTTATAGCTTCTTGTGTTGCTATTAAAAGAAGGAAAAGAGAAATTGGATCTGAAATATGTAAGTACTAATTTTACTTGATGTTAGCTACCATTGACAAAATTATCTCGTACTCTGTGTAAACTTTTTTTTTATTAATTACGTCCATCATTTGCTCTCTCGAGCATGAGAAGTCTTGCAATCCAATATAACAAAGAAATATCTCCAGGGGTGGAGAGCGTCTTGAAACTAGAAGAATTACGGGCCTCTTGGAGGGCAGAGCAGTTCCGTAGATGCCCGCCATTCATATGGGCCCTATTTGCACATACAGTTCGGAGAGTCAGAAAGACTAACACGGTGTAAGTGCACCTGTAAGTAATCGTGCCCTGTCAACAATTGGAAAGATGAAACACAGATAGCTCTAGGGAGATTTTTCGGAAGACAGGATGCCCGAAGGCTCTTCCAACGCTTTCCAGAAACTTGCTCTCTGTTGGAAGAAACTCGTAGAGTTCGAAGCTTTAGTTTCACAATTTGTTTAACATTTCTCAAATTTGTCGGTGACACAGGGAGATCCAACAGAGATGCCTCTTCGGCAAGGTTATCAGCCTTTTCATTACTCCATAAGTCACAATGGCTGGGGATCCATTGGAGAGTTATCTCCTTTCCACTAGACAGAAGAGCATTAATAATGTTTTTTACAATTGAATTCAATGGCTGTAGGAAGAAGAACATATTTTGAAACAGTGTGAATTGCGGCCTGGCAGTCGATGAGGAGGACAAATCTATTTTCAGGTCTTTCTAATATCTTTTGGAGAGCCAGGTATATTACGAACATTTCTCCATCGAAATTGTCAGAGTTTGAACTGAGTGGCTTTTTGAGTTGGAAAAATCTGGAGAAAACACCTGAGCCTGCTCGTCTGTGTAAACTTTAATGGTAACCAAGCCGAATATACGGCACAACTTTATTTAAATGATCTAATTCTTCCAATTCCTCTTTCAATTCTTACACTTTAATTAATTTTAAATAACGCATTAACCGAATTCTAGCTGTTGTACGCACGGAAATACGTTGATTTCAATTTTAATTATTTTTAAGAGACGTCTTAAATATTGTCAAAGTTCTACATGTATTGAATTTTAGTAATAACTTAACGCTGTTTTTCGAAGCTCTGTAGCCAAGGAAAATAAAAAAGCCATAGTTTAAGTGCCTTACACTTGAAGCAGACAAGATAGAAAAACACTACCCCCATCAAGGCTTTATGGTTAATACGGCTCATTTATGGCTCAGTGCCTTAAATGAGCTGCTAATAGAGTTATCCCACTAATCAAATGCAGATTGAAACAAAGGTATAAACCGCATATTTTCATATATGGTGCTTTAGATATTCATTATAGATGGAAGTTTTATTTCCGGTAAATTTATAAAAAATGCATCTTTCTGTTATAGTAGCTTTTTTTAAAAATTGATGCCGAAAAAAAACGTGTCTTGTTTTTAGTAGAGAAGAAAAAACCATTAAATATTGCTATTATTAAATCTAGTAATATTTTAATATTGAATAAAAGTCTAAACAAAATTTCGCAGAATAAATAAAGCTATTCTGTTTCGTTTTGTTGGAAGTTTGGTTTTAATTGGAAACGGCCATGGAAAAGATTTGCTGTACTAAGTATAAATTTTTTTGGGTGCTGATGGTCTGAGTTCCAAAGTGTGATATTAATGTCTCCCTTATGAGTCAATTGCTTCAGCCCAAGGGGAACCTCATTGCATCCTAAATATGCGCCCTAACAGATTTCGATTTTGCAACTCACTGCGCAAGCGTGTTGCATCATTAATCGAGTTCGATGAAGCTGCAACTCATTCTTAAACATATTGCGTCTCTAATCAACTTCGGTAAAGCTGCAACTCATTGCGCAAACGTGTTACTTTCCTTATCGATTTCTGTACTACTGCAACTCACTGCACAAACGTGTTGTGTCCCGAACGAATTTCGGTAATATAGTACCTCATAGTGCAAATGTGTTGCGTTCCTAACTGATTTCGATATTGCCTCCACTTGTTGGATAAACGTGTTGAGTCAACACCTCCTAAGAGAGAAAAGGCCTTCGCACGGGTAATTTTAGTAGTCCGAAGAAAGGAACATTAAACTTTGCGAAAATGAATTAAGATGTTACAATTGTCGGACAATTAAAGAATTGGATTTCTCGTTTGTGGTGACCCATGCGAAGGCTTTCTCTTTTACAGGAGATGTTGATTGAGACCCTAAAGGACTTTGGTTATACTGCAACTCATTGCGCAAACGTGTTGCTTCCCTAACAATTTTGGTACTTGTTGCGCATTCAACTCACTGAAAACGCGAAATTTTACGAGTTCATTGTTATGCATAATTTTTAATTCATGTTTCTTTTAGTGAGTGACTATTCTGGGCTGGCTAAAGAATGCTGCTCTCTTGGAATGAGTCATGATTCCCAAAATAGAGATTGTGAAACTAGAACTAACATAGTTGTGCGACAATTGAAAGGGGAACATTCAAATTGTTCTAGAGCCTTTTTGGAATGCTGTCAGAAAGCAAAAGAAAGAGGATTCACAGAAATGAAAGCAATGAGTAAAAATTATCTTTTCATATTTCACGAATAAAGATTGTAATATTCTTGACACATTCAGTTCTACGAACGAGGTATATAATGTTTAACTATTGTATCCCTAAAAGATGGTAAAACATTTAAAGTTAACTCAAGTGGATATTTCATAATTTTTTTAACACTTATTTACTAATAAATGTAGCATAAATTAATAAATTTCTAAGACATTAACTGTCTTTGCAATAAATTGACCACCACTTTCGACGAGCAATTTATCATGCGATTCGAAGCAACTTGTACCTAGAAGTGTTACATTTAAAATAAAAGCTTCTTTAGGTGATTATGCTATGGGAAATGATTAAAATTTCAGACGTATTATTCCATGAAGTAATAATAAGCTTAGTGATCAGTCCCTAAATTAAGAAAAAAAAATTGCAGTATTATACGAGAATCAATATGATTACATTGTTATCTCCGCACTATTCATACTCTTATTTCAAAACTTACAAATAGTAAAAATCAAGCAACTAATGCTTAATTTTAGAATTGTTCTAGAAAATAAGTATTTAGTACATTCTTTTATTGTTAACGATATTACTGCTCCTAAATAATGTAATAGTTTTCAAGATTCTGTATAGATTCTTGAAAGTAAGAAGTAGATTAATTTTACTAGTAACTGTACGTTACGTACTAGTAAGTACTAGTTCTTTTGTTGGAAGTTTGAAAGATGTTTAATAATTTTATTTTATTTTAAATCACTTCAAGTCTGCTATTAACGAAGAGAAAGGGATTCTGTCTTTTTTTTAAATTTGTAGCTCTTTTAAAGTGTTTTTTTTTTTTTTGNCTTTTAAAGTGTTTTTTTTGAGAAACTTCATCTATTGTACAAAAATATTCTACAAAGCTTTTTCAAATTTAAAAAAATCCTAAACTACGTGTATTATCTAAGTACTGATAATATAGTCGAGGCTTTCCTGTATGATTCCCCGTTACAGCGACCCTTCCATTTTAACAATCATTGTATAAGGTCCCGTTTGCTATTCTATAGACGCAATGTTATTTTATTGTCTATTAGAACTCTCTAACTGAACAGCTTATTCCATTATACATAGCGACTAAAATTTAGTCATTTTGATTTAGAAAAGGATTCAAAGGAATTATTTAATCCATTATTTGCTTTGATGTTACCCCTCAATAAATGTAAAACACATTGAGTTCCCTTGGAAACAGCCAAGAAAGACATTACCCTTAAATTCTTATCCTAAGTCCTAAGTGGTCATAATTTATGGTCATTCATAATTTATGTAACTGTTTTTCCAAAGTATGCAATAAATCTATCAATCACACTTTCTCTATTTGAAAATCATATGTTGTTGTTTCTGCTGCCTACTTGCCATTTCTAGCAAGCCTGCTTGGGAAACTAAGCGAACTTAAGGCAGAGGGTGCGTTTCTTGTTTTTCAGAGACACCATATGTGCCCAAGAATATGATTTCAGCCACACACACGTCGCACCCGTTTTACAGGGCGAATCCATTCATTCACACACAGATCGTAATATTTTGATCTGAATCAGTGAACGATCAATCTCCAATTCAGTAGTCTAGAGATATATTTTTGTCTTGGAAACTTGGAGAAGTATTTCCATAGGCTCATTGCAAACAGCCTGGAATAAATAAGGCTAATGGGGTCGAAGAATTATATATTGTCTTATTAATTTAAAAGTATATAAGATCATTGTAATAAACATAAAAACTGCTAGACTGTTTATAAAATGCTAGAGACTTTCCTGGTTTCTTGTCGAAATCGTTTTGTAAGTGCATATTTCCAACTGGTTTGCGATATATCCATCAATATAACACATTTTTAAACAGTTGGAATCGTTATGTTAGTGTATATTTCTAACTAGTTTGCGATATATCCATCAATATAACACATTTTTAAACAGTTGGAATCGTTATGTTAGTGTATATTTCTAAATAGTTTGCGATATATCCATTAATATAACACATTTTTAAACAGTTAGAATTGTTTAATAGTGTATATTTTAACTAGTCTGCGATATGTCCATCAATGTAAAACATTTTTAAACAGTCAGAATTGTTTAATAGTGTATATTTCTAACTAATCTGCGATATATCCATCAATGTAAAACATTTTTAAACTGTCAGAATTGTTTAATAGTGTATATTTCTAACTAATCTGCGATATATCCATCAATGTAAAACATTTTTAAACAGTCAGAATTGTTGAATAGTGTATATTTTTAACTAGTCTGAGATATATTCATTAATGTAAAACATTTTTAAACAGTCAGAATTGTTTAATAGTGTATATTTTTAACTAGTCTGCGATATATCCATCAATGTAGAACATTTTTAAACTGTCAGAATTGTTTTATTAGAAGCTGGAATGCATTTAGCTAGAATGGGTGCAATAGGAATAGATGAGCCAAACTTTGTGTCTCTAGACGAAGAAGAGTTCTTCGAGAAAGGATTAATGGTCAGGAGCGATTTTAGAGAAACTTGGTTTGCGGAAGATATTATTATTGGGTAAACAATTTTTTTTTGTAAATTCTATATGAGACATGAAGTATTAAGCATCTATTATAAAATCTTAGATGGTATTTTTTAGAAAAAAAAGAATGCATACTGTCTGTTCAACTTTAGAAATTCAATTTAGTTTATTATTTCATTCCAAACGATGTTTATCTTCCTCCTAACGATACAATTCAGTTAAAAGAGTGTAAAATGCATTTAGCGTTTTAGTTAATAATTTCTAATAAGTATTCAATATTCAAATTTATGAGTCTAAAAATGTTACACTGTAAAAAATTACGGTGAAAAGTATCAGCACTTTGTGTTCACGATCCGTAAAATCTATTTTTACCGTGAAATGTTCTACCATTATTTTTTAAGGTATATCAGATTTTTAGTTCCGTAATTTGTTACGGTAAAAAGCACCAGCCCCCTGAGTGCCGGATTTTTTTTAAACTTTAATTTGATTCAGAATATTTTACAGTGCAGACTTATTCAAAACTCATACACATAGAACAATAATATTCGTGTTAGGTCCATCAAACTTTGCTTAGCCCCTTCGTTCTCGCTCCCGTGAAAATGACGGGGTGAGGTTTCTCCCTCTATTTCTCGCTCCCGGGATATTTCCGGGCTGGAGTGTTCTGTAATACTGCTCCAATAAGAATAAAACTAATTCATTTCTTTTGGCCGGAAAATATTTTATTTCTCATTTTACCCACCAAATGGCAGTACCAGGATATTCCTAATGTAATTGTAGATAGAGAGAGGTAGTTAGAGATATAGGAATGAAACTCGGTACTATATACTGTCCAGATTGTGGCGTTGGCCTCTGTATCTTATGCTTTGAAAGTTATCACTGTAGAAAAAATTTCTAATCTTTATTTATATTATACGTAAGTTTACTAAAATTCTTTTTTAATGTTTAAACCACAATTTTTTTAAATTTTCCTTGCTTGCTGGAAAACCAACATTAAGTCATAGAATGTTGACTTTTCCTGAAAATGTAATTTTTTAAAATTTCAAGCTAAAAACAAATGAAAAATTAAAAATGAATATATATATATTGTTCATACACATACTTTTATATTATTTTCAGGGATAAAAAGAAATAGGCACTTTTATGACCGTTTTCTTGAAAATTAACCGATCGTTAAGGGGTTAGAGTAGTGTAAGAGAGAGAGAGCTATTTATTTTTCATTATTATAAAATAGCAACATTTTATGCATTTTATTTAAGCGAAAAGGCATTAAAAATGAATTTCTATTGAAGAGATTAATAGCATAAAAAGCATTTTTAATTCTCGATGAAATATGAAGATGTTTATGAAATGTATTTTAGCTGCTCCCAGATTCTTCCGTCGATTACACAGACTGTGTTGTTTGCAATTTTGCTCTAGTCTTTAAATGAGTCCCTAAATTTTGAAACCATTTTTGATTTTTTTTCTCATTTTTGACCCTTAGTGTACAGATTTTTTCTGGGAGGCTCGAAAAATATATTTTAAGGTCTATAAACTTGGCATGCTTTACTCTCTTATTTTTAAAAATTCAATGAAAGTGCTCGTGAGTTACTAAATGTTTACAATGTTGTATTTCTTAGACCAGATAATCAAGAAGTGTTTGACGTGAGCTTGCCGCATAGTATCACAACTTGGGCCATACAAGCGGTGTCTGTTTCACCCAACTATGGAATATGTGTGGCCGAACCACAGAAAATAGTTTCTACGAAGAAAGTATTTCTACAGTTGAATCTCCCGTATTCTGTTGTGAGAAATGAACAAACCGAAGTGCAGGCAACTCTGTTTAATTATGGTACAAAGAAATTGGCAGTAAGTAGATTTATATAAATTACGAAATATCAGGTCAGGACAAAATTTTTTTTTATTTTATGTATATAAAAACATATTGAAACGTGTAAGTTGTGTCAAATGAAAATTATATTTTTTTATCAAAACATTCAAGAGGTATATTTTATTGAAAAAAGAGAGGATGTCTACTATCTGATAATCATGAGACGAGACCTCGTCCTCACTGATAAACATCTAAACGAGATCACATCTCCTGATTGATTGTCAGTAGTTATTTAGGTATTTCAATACGAGGGAAACATAACCCTATGTTTCGTACTTTAATAAAAAGGATATTTGCTGTCTGACTATAACAGGAGATGAGACATCGTCGTAACTTCCTGACTGATAACCAGCTCAATGAAATCTTATCTCATGATTGATAGACAGTAGTTATTTAAGTATTTGAATAACAGTATAAAAAAGGAAAACAAAACTCATTGTTTTGTAAAGTGCCCAAAAATGGATATCTACTATTTGACAATCACGAGATGAGATCTCGTCCTCACTGATAACCATCTCAATGAGATCTTATCTCATGATTGATAGTCAGTAGTTATTAAGGTAGAATAGAAGTATATAAGAGAGAAACAATAACTTTATGTTTTGTTCAGTACCAAAAAAAAAAGGATACCTCCTGTCTGACAATCGTATGAGATAAAACCTCGTTCTCACTGATAACCATCTCAATAAGATCTTATTTCATGATTGATAGTCAGTTATTTAAGTATATGAATTTTCTGGTCAAATCCATTTAGGAAAAAAGAAGTATAGAATGCTATGTGACTCAAAATTTGAACTTTTGGGGTACAAAAAATATGAAGTAAAATTCCTATTTTCGTGGGATTCATAAGTCCTTCATCCGTTTTCTATTTAGTTTTTATGAGTTTACAGATAAGCGAATTCGCTGCAATTTAGAATTTTGTTTTGACAGCTTTGTTGCTTAATTCACATAAAATGAACAAGCCAGGACACTATCCGCAATAAAAATATTCTGCAGTGAGCTATGCAAATTTTCATTGTTTATAATCGCGTCAAAACAAAACAAAATTCTTATGAATTATTTCTGATATTTCAATGACATAAAATTGAAAAATATCGTTTCTTTTAAAACGTTTTGGGATTAAAGATTCATATATGTGTCATGAATAATTTTGTCCAGGTAGCTTTAGCTTTACTAAAATTTTGATTGTCAGTAAATCACTTAAGCAAAATATTTTATGCTTTATAAACATGACAAAAACATAAAAGCTATATTAAAGTTCTAGGAAAGCTCGAGGTTTAGTCACTTTCCTTTACAAATAAACTTATTTTCGTCTATTACAATATTTTTTTAATTCTTAAGTTATTTTTCAATGCAAATATCCAAATGATTCTTAATTCTACAGTTTTTTTTTTTAAAAAATTCTATACAACTTCTATATCAAATTATTTTGGGTGTTCTTTAATGATCACTCTAAGTGTATTTTTATTAAGTAGGAAATGTAAATACGATTTCGTAAAATAATATTATAAGCGAAAAACATAATGAGAAAAGTAAGCATGAACAATATTGAAACCAGTTTAATTGCCAGATGAAGCGTGGAGCTGTTTCTATCTTTAAATACCTTTTAACTCTTTTCTGTTTTCTCCAGCAATCAAACATGTTTCGAATTTTCACTCTCACCTGTTATTGATTCCTTAGTTTTCTACAGCGTATTTTTTTCTCTCTTAATTATTGTGTTAAGATTCGTAAAGTGTAAACTTTTTTGACGAGGATTCTAAAATTATACATTAAGGGTTGTAATTAAAGAACACTCGGCATACTGCACTGCTACAATATAATAATTAGATTTTGTATTTTTATACTATGTTTTTCGTTTTAATAAAAATAATATTGCTTCGAAATCATATTTTTTCTCACGAGTTAAACTATTTTGCTGTTTTTAAAAAAATATAATTTTTCGAATTGTTTATTGTAGGCTGTTGTTTACATGTATGGAGTGAAGGATGTATGCAGCGGGGCCAATGAAGGAGAAAAAAGTGAGCGCAAAAGATTGATTGTTGATCCACAATCAGCAATGACTACAACATTTCCAGTGATTCCCCTCAAAGAAGGAATGTTCAATTTAAAAGTTGTTGCCTTGAGTCCTGAAGGCAGTGATGTTATTTTAAAAACACTGAATGTTATCGTAAGTTTAAATAGGTTGTTTATTATTAACATCATATTGTTGTTATAATCTTCTTATTCAGAAACAGAAGTTTTCCTTTGTGTCCTGGAGCCAGTGTTGTCAATTTGAAAACACTGAATGTTATCGAAACATGTTTAAATAAGTTGTTTATTATTAACAACATATTATTGTTGCAATCTTCTTATTCAGAAATAGACGTTTCGCCTTGAGTTCTAAAGGCAATGATGCAAATTTGAAAACATTGAATGTTATCTAAATTGTTTAAATAGGTTGTTTATTATTTTAATCAGCATATTATTGTTATAATCTTCTTATTCAGTTTTGCCTTGAGTCCTGAATCCAGTAATGTTAATTAGAAGATATTGAACGTTATCGTAAGATGTTAAAATAAATTATTTATTAACAACAACATGTTATTCTTGCAATCTTCTTCGGAAATAGATGTTTTGCCTTGAGTTCTGAAGGCAGTGATGTCAAATTGAAAGCATTGAATGTTATCTAAATTGTTTAAATAGGTTGTTTATTGTTAAAAACATATCATTGTTATAATCTAACTGTTTGAAAAAAGAAGTTTTTATTAAATCTTTTAATAAATTTTTGTTTCATTTTATAACTTGCTTGAATATCCGTCCCATTTTCTGGTTTGTGGCTCCCAATGTTCAACTCCGTACTTTTTTATCCATCGGGAAAAACTTGCCTTTTTTGAGAGATTTAATTCATATTTGCGTGACATACAGAGAAACACCACAAAAACCTCCTACTGTTAGCCCGACGGCAATAGAAATCTAACCCATGATCTGTCCACCACTGGGGATATTTTACGTCAGGCCTTTTTTCGGTGCGAGTTGGGAGAGAAATTCAAATCGATCAAATATCATTGGAATTTGAACCTACGTCACCTCAATGGGAAGCAAGTGTTCTATCCCCAGAGCCACCACGTCTGCCTTTAATTTATACTTTCGTTAATTTGACTAACTCAAAGTAGAAAATAAATTGCGCGATTCCATAGCGATTATTCTTCATATTCATTTTTAGAAACTCTTGAAAAAGTAAAATAAAAAAGTTGTTTAATCATTACAGTCCAGAAACAAATATTAAAACTAGTAAAAAAAAGGCTATTGAAATTTATTGAATCACTTGTGACTAAAGCGACGTTGAAGACCCCGAAACCTGTTTTACTGCTTGAAAAAACAGAGAGGATTTGAAAGGCAATTATTAGAAGTTTCTTTAGGTAATCAAAAGGGTTCTTTATTTCATTCCACATCTTACACTATTTATTCGAGAGATTTTCGTAGCTTCTTTGTTTTGTTTTTGCTTAATTATTGATTTTCAACCCTAATGCGTATATTTCTTTTACTTCATTTTTGATAAAGATTCTAAATGTTAAACTAATGACAATGATTACGGAACACTTTGTGTATTTTTCTGGCACCCTTGATATTGGAAGAAAATCATTTTTCCATATTTCAGAAACTTCCTAAACAAAAGTTTTTAGATTAAGCAATTTTTAAAGTACTATGTGATGAACCAATTTAAAACATTAATTTAACGTAATGAAACATAATTCTCTTTATATGTTTATAGGATTTAATGAAGATTCTAGTATGTTAAAAATTCTAATTCAACTTATAATTTTATTAGGATTGGAATCGAGCTTTAAGCTCGGCACTCCGTATTTAATTAATTAATTCCATACGAATAGTCTAGTCCAGGGCTGTCCAACTGGCGGCCCGCCAACTTCTTATTCAGGCTGATCGGCCTCAGTTTTCCCATTAAAATGTAAGAAAATTGTTTTATAATCCTTCTGTACCATTGTTTTGTAATTAATAATTCAACTATTAATTGTAATTGTATAAGAGGTAAGAGGTTAGTGTTCAACTTTTTCAAACTGCGGCCCGCCAGTTGATCAGTGACCGGAATTCTGGCCCGTGGGCTACTTTGCAGTTGGACAGCCCTGGTCTAGTCTAATTGTGATTGCAATAATTTTCAGACCTGCGAGTCTCTAATGAGTTAACTCATTGAACCGTCTGAGTTTTGAGGCTTTGAAGCCTGTGTTTTGCTGTATTATGCAGTAATTTGAGCTCTAATTGTGTGGTGCAAATAGTTTCTAGAAGGGACGAATAATGAAAATTTTAAAGTCTTAAGACTGTTATATTCATCTCCAATTCAACGAACCTCTGGGCTTTGTCAAATAGCCTATTATTTACCAAAAAGTGTAAGTTCATATGATTGCCTAGCCTTCGAAAAACAGCCTCAATATGGGTTTTATTAACCGATGTTATTGCAGAGAAATGAAATATGGAACTGCCGTGACATATGGAATGTTTTCTTCAAAATAATATTTTAATACTTTACAAAAATAATCATTTATATATTTTTTTTTAAATAAAGTTTAAAACTTAGATCGTATGACAGAAAAGACTATTTGGAATAACATTATGTTTTTTTTATTTTTTCATTTTAGCCTGAAGGTTACCTTGTTGAAGTCGATATTCCAATCAAACTAGATCCAACAAATCAGCAACGAAGAGCCAAAAGACATATTACAAATGATCTCTTTTCTGGTGTATTCTTTGTAACAAATATTTATAAATATTTTACTTAGTTTACTATCTTACCATTCTAAGATAAACCTATCTATCTAAAAAAATTAGGACATTAGTGACAGAAGTTACAAAATAGCATAGTCATTATGGGTGAAAATTTCTATTTATAAACATGTTGCTAAGTGCTATTGTAAAAATTACAGCAAAATATTTAACGATTAAAATAGATTTTATGGTAAAATGGATTTTGCGGATGATGCACCCAAAGTGCCGGTATTTTGTACCGTAACTTGATCCGGAATTTTTAACAATGTGTTTAAGTAGATTTGCCTGTTCAGAAAACACACCTTAATCATTAAATGCTTTTTGTGGTCCAAAAATATATTTTTGCATTAAAATTTTTATTTTCGAAAGTTCAATTTATTTTTGTTAATTAATTAAAAGTTTGTAATGTAATGCTAAAAGTGAACAGAAAATTTAAGAATTAGTCACAAGAACTATTAATTTGAAAATTAATCTTAAAAGTGAACTATCGTTTACTTATTCTGAGTTAGTCACAAAACCAATTAATTCGAATGTCTTAAAGTGAACTAACTTTAAACTTTTAACTATTAATTACGGCTGTAAGAAAACCAATTTATTACAACTAATGTTTAGTAAAAAGAAGCACAAATAAAAATTTCACAATTGTCTTCAAATATTCTCATCTGCTGTTAGTGAATCATCGTTGAAAACTGCGACAATCTTCATAAACAATTATTAGCAAATTGGTGATATTAAATACATTTATATTAGTTATTAATTTGATTTTTTCAAGTAAATTCGTAATCAAATAAAGATTGATACACTTAAATGTACATATAAATACATAGGTATTTTAGGTTTGGATTTAGAAATAATACAGTCTTCTAAAAATAAAATTTGTTTTATTGTAGATTCCATTGATACGTCTCAGAATCTACAAGTGACTGCTATAAAACTTCCCGTTCCAAAAGATTTCGTTCCTGGAACAGAAAGTTGCACTATAACTGCATTAGGTTGAGTATAGAGAATTTTTTATTTAATTTGAGAGACATTTATTTTTCTTTAACTGTAATTCTTTGTATTAAATAATTTTTTGTTTCATTAATAAATTTTATTAATATATATTTTTACTTAAGTTATAAGCACATACCAATGATGAATAGTACGAAATTCGTATTGCATAAATACTGAAGTTTTTCCAAATAACACTGAGGAACAAATTTTTTGTTGCATCTTTGCAAATATGTGATCTTGCCTAAATCGGGTATAAGAATTTCAAATATGAAATTAGTTTTGTTCCGTTTTTTAAACTGATACTTTTATTTAATTTTTTGTTGAAATGTTAAATATTAAAAACGTTATTTGTAAGAGGGGGTGACCTAAATGTTGCGACAAACTTCTATAAAGGAGTTAGAACACCTCGTCAAGGTCGAAATAGCATACAAATCATTGCCCAGAAATGTAGTTGCATAGTTTGTCTAAAGTAAGAACTCCCCTAGCCATTCGTATGGACCCGTGGTAGTGAATATGGTAATGAGGTATAACTATTTCAAGTAGGGTCATTGTTTAGGACAGGTTTTGACTCGGTCTGGTCGGCGAAAGAATCTTTTTCTTCGATTTATTGTGTTAGCTTTAAAGTGAAGAGAAGCTACCCTCCCTGAAATGCGTTATCCTTGTTTCCATAGCAGCAGACGGCCTCAAACTTTGTGGCGGGGGCAGTTCTTACCGTAGACAAATTATACGTGGTTAGGAGTGCTTCCCTATTAAAACCTGTTCAGAAGAACAGTAAATAATAGAAGGGCGCTTCTAGCCGTTTATGGCGACATTTCTGAGCTTGCGTTTCAATGCAATTTTAATCCTGATAATGTGTCTTAACATTCTAGAAATGTATTGTAACACTTATGTAGCCTCCTGTTATATATAACGTTTTTTAACTTACGTGTTTTGACAAAAATTGACTAAAGTTTTTTTTTAAAAAAAGAAAAAAAAACTGTAGTTTGGGGAGAGAAACCGTTTGCAGACTTGAAATTAGCAAAGTATCTAAAATCTGTTAAAAATTCTTCGACTGTTAGAAAACAAGATAAAAAAATGCTCCCCAGAGTAATGCTTTGGAGTGTTTTTTGTAACTATTGATAATGAACCGCAATACAGCACTTTTACAGTTTTGTTCAGTGAATATTTTTTTTAAAAAAATAATTAAAAATATACATTGGTAAATATTTTACATAAGTAGTTAAACGTAAAAAGGTTAGGGACTGTTCCCATATCACGTTTTTTTTAACAGATGGGGTAATGCAAAATTGTGATAATTCTCGTGAAATTGTGATAATTTCTAACAAGATGGAGGGCTGACAAGAAGTGTAACAGCCCACATTTTGATTGGAATAAAACATTTAAAATCGGAAAAATAAGTACACATGCAAAACTTTTTAGTCTTATGCTCGCAAATGCCATGAAAACACACAGTCAAAATTTTAAAAATAATATTTGAAATAAGATCTTTTTAACGTAGGGGAGAGCGGGGTCAATTGTAACATTTTCTACTTAACTATTTTTAACTAACAAAAAATCCANTTTGGCTTACTTTTGAAAGAGTTATCGCTATTTTTGTGATTTTTCCTTAATTTATGATAACCAGTGTAGTAGTAATTGACAGACGAGTAAAGTAGACTATCCTCTACTAGCAAAAAAAAAATAAATAAATATCTTATTTAAAATGTTATTATATTAGTTATTAACAATTTTTGACAGTCGTGCACTTGCTACAATTGTCCCCACTTACGGGGTCAATGGTAATAGTTCATAAATTCAACTAAAACATAGTTAATTACACATATTATCATAGTTGTGATATATTTTTTATTTGATCAAAATAGTAGTGATATTTTAGGAGTAAAAATAATAATGAGCAGAGACCTAAAGGGTTAAACTTTTAACTTTAAGGGGTTAAAAATTTTAATNAGTCAATGACTTTGATGGAACTAAATGAAAACGTGATAAATTAATGTCCGATATTTACAGGCTCCCGCTAGACTGCGTACTCGAGCGTTGCGATCGCGAATTATTTACTAGTAGACTACACAAGAGTACTATAAAGTCTAAAAATATTAAAAAATAATTGGTTAGCAAAAGCATTAATAAAAGTAAAAATATTAAAAAAATAGCGAGCTAGCAAAAGCATGAATAAACTAAACTAAACACATAAAGAGATAAATAAAAAAAATAAAAGCAGACGGTAAAATTAGAACAACAGAGAGTTGTTGATATTTTGGAGTAGTTTTTGGTTTTTTGGAATTTGTAAATTTATTCTAATCCGTTACGGTATTTTCTATATTTCATTGAAAGATTATAATTAACCCATTACGGGCAATTTAATGTCATTACTGTATTTGTTGTGGTGTGAAATAAATGTTTTTTTTAATAAAACAAAGAACTGTTTCTTAATATAGCTTGTTACAGTACTTAGAAAGATTGAAAACTTAGACATCACATTACAACAGATTAAGTGTATATTTCTGCGACACTTTTAATCTTTGAAAAATGTACCTTAATTCTTGCTGTATCTTTGTAATATTGTATTTTTAGTACAATATTACAAAATATCCTAAGGAAGTGGAAATTGAAAAGATTATATTATCTGGCGCAATATTTTGCCTGGACAGCGTTGTCAAGTTCTGAAGAGTGAGGTTCGATTCCTGGCTGATATGTTTGTGGGCATTGGAAGAGTGGTCATAATAATGTTGTTGTTGTTTTTTGCCACTTGCCAATAATAGCAAGCCTATTTGAGGCAGAGTGGTGCGCTTTTCCAGTGGTGTCATCTATGGACAAGAATTCGTCTTTTCTAATACACATGCATCACAGCCCGTTTCACAGGGAAGACTCATTCACACGCCAATTATCCATTCTCAGATTGTAGTTTTGACCTGAATCTGAGTACGATCAATCTCTCATCCCGATTGATTTGTGATCTTGAATCAGATTTAGTGTGTAGCGATTACCATTTTACACAAGGTGAGTTTTCAGCCGATGCTATTCGAACTCAGGACCTCTCTGAGATGGGCCCAACGCCCGACTAGCCACGTCATACCGGCCCGGTAATAATAATAATAATAAGCATTATTAATATATTATGATCATTATCTTGTTGAGCAGAAAAAAATATTAATTTGAATTTCATAAATTTTATTCAGAATTTAGCAGAATAAATTTCTTTTTCATAAACGGAGAGAAACACAATACTTAATACGTCAATTTTTGAAAATATTTGTTATTGTTGTAGTTCATTTACGTCGCTCTAGAGCTGCGCAATGGACTATTGGCTACAGTCTGGGAAACATCCCTGAGGATGATCCGAAGACATGCCATAAATATTTTGATCCTCTGCATCGAGGATGGCAACCCCGTTTCGGTAGCCCGACGACCTGCACGCGAAGTCGAGCACTTTACGGTAGAACAGTTTAACGAGGACCAATACCCCCAACCATCGGTCCTTACGCGGACTAATCCAAGTGGGCACCCACCCGCACACTGACCGCAACCAGTCATACTTGACTTCGGTGATCCTCTGTGATTCGTGTCTTAACGATCAGTCCACTGCGGGACTTGAAAATATTTGAGAGTTCGTTTTCAAATTTGAATCAACATTTGAAAATATTTGAAATGGCAAATATAATTTGATGTTTTAGAAATATAAATAAAACACTTTCATAGTGATTTCTGAAAAAAGGAATAATAATAATGACACCGTTTTAAGAAACATTTTGTTTATAACGTTTTATAACCTTAAATTTTGTGAACTATAAAAGGACTTTTTTTAAGTGGGAAAAATAAGCAGTTAAGCTGAAAGAAACATTCTTTTTAAAAAGAGAAAGGAGCATTTGTATTAAATTTCTCCACTTTTAGTGCAATATTACAAAAAATCACAAGAAAGTGGAAATCGAAAATATTATATTATGTGGTGCAATATTTTATCTGGACAGCGTTGTCATATTCTGAAGAGCGAGGTTCGATTCCTTGTTACTTTGTACAGAACATAGGTTTCATTTCTGTATCAATTTAATAATTTTATTTACTCTGAAATTTTAAAGTAACTGATTTTACTTGTCTAAAAACTTTATTTGCTTCAAAGACATACAAATCTGAAATAACAATCGACAAACTTCAAGCGATCCAGAAAAGGTGCATTTTTTCTAGACTTGCTAGACGTCAATGAGAAGAAACATTTCAAGAATGCCCATTTTCAATAATGCTTCTTTTCATTGACTTCTGGCAAGTCTTGAAAATGAGTGTCTATTTTTGAGCGCTTGAAACATGTCGACTGTTATTTCAGATTTGCATATTTTTGCGGCGAATGAAGTTTTTAAACAAGTAATGTCTTTCCGTTTCAGTTTCTTGGGATTATTTATCTATCTTGCTGATAATTTTGAAGATACTTATTGCTAATTTGGGAGATATATTTATATTTTTGAGATTTCAGGTAGCTATCTGAAGTTTTTCTGGTGCTGAAACTAGGAAGAAAATAATTCAAATTTTAAAGAAACTTAGTAATATTTTTTATGAAACTTACTAGTGCTTTGCAGGAAATTTACTGGCATTTTCGGATCCGTTTTATTTCAAGGAAAAATCAGTTTTCTGAAGCGAAATTTTTGATATTTTTAATCTTAAAATCATTAATTATGAGTTCTTAATTAATTAATTATATAATTTATGCGTTATTTCTAGGTTACGGTAATCAGTTATCGTATAGGAAAGATGATGGCTCTTATTCAGCTTGGAATGGCAAACCTACAAGTACATGGTAATTTATTTAAATCTTCTCATTTACCAATTTATTTATCCATTTAATTCTTAAAAATTTAAATTTCTGAATAAATTCCTTTTTTCAGATCATTTAATATCGATTAAACAATATGCATAAATTTATGCTTTTGAAACTTACAAACTATTAGTTATTCACTGAGAAAAAAGCATGGACAAAACAATCAGAATATGGTAAAATCTACTGAGTTCCTGGTTTTAAGGGAATACCAAAAAGCTCAATAATTTTTTACTCAAGCGCTTTGATAATGAGTATGGTAAGCTTAACAATATAATATGGTTTTATAATAGGTGATTAAATTTGGTAAATATGGTGAAACTTGATAATTTTACCAAGATTACTGGCATAAAAACCATTTATTCGGTTTTACTTTTAGTTTTGTATCTTTTATTAAATGTGTGGTAATACGAGTTATAATTTTTAAAACCAGAATTTTCGACAAACCATTCCCAGATTTGTTTTCTCCGTGTTGTAAAATATTGAAGCTATAGGAATTTTTCACATGGTGAAAATAAGACATTAAAAAGATAAAAGACATTAAAAGAATAAAAACATACCTTAGAACATGGGATGCAAACCACGTTGAGTAGGTGCAAAGCGCAAAAAACGTATGCAGGCTGTGAATCTATACTTCAAAAAAAAAATTCCTGATCCTGCTACGGTAAAAATACCTTCAATCAAAGAGCCTGAATTATTTACTACAAAGATCAACTTTTACCGGAACATGTTACGGAACAAAAAATCTGACGTACCGTCAGATTTTTATTAGTTATAATTACCTAAAAATCGCTGAATCTCTCCAATTTAATAAATATTAATGTAAATAGTACTGTATAATATTTTACGGTAAAAAATGGATTTCACGGTAGAATCGATTTTACGGAAGATACACCTAAAGTCCGGTATTTTATATCGTAATTTGATTTTAATTTTTTTACATTGTGGAAGAGACGAAATGTGGAGCATTGTAGCCAATTCAGCAGACATAGAGAACACCTGGCATTATTTTTACGTCGTTGTAGACTGTGCAGTGACATCAGTGGGTGTTATCAGAATTATGTTTTTTTTTTCAAACAAGAAATGTCATTATCATACTGTACTGTAATTTTACCAGAATTTTTTTCTCCAAGTAGAATTTTTAAAAATGCTTTACCCTAAACTTGGAGGTTTTAGTGAACAAATTTTGTATTGGCTTACATCTAATTTTTCACTACTTGTTGTTTGTTTGCCTCCCAATATTATGTTTTTAAACCTTAATATGTTCTTCAACCCAATAATATGTTCCCAATAATATGTTTTTGAACCCAATAATATGTTTTTAAAACCTTTGCTCTTTCTTTCAATCGTTTAGTTAAACAATCATCGTTCAGTTTAGCATTCATCGTTCAGTTTAGCCTCATTCGTTTTAGTTTTGGTTACAAATAATATAGGGTGTTCCGCATTCACCGTCCTTAATAAATGTTCTTAAAATCCTTGTAAAAACTGAAGCAAAAAAAAGCACATTAGAGGTCGTTTATTAATACTAAAGCGATGAATAAAAAAAAGAGCCATCGAAAGCGGAAGAACCATTACTGAAAAAGACATAACTAAACAAACCAAAACCAGTTTAATAACCTAATGAAACTTGGATGTGTTTCTGATAATCACCTTTCAACTTCTTTATTTTCAACGGTTTTTATGTTTTCCGTCACGCCTTTTTAAATAGTGATTCATTAGATTTCGATATATTTTTATCTGTCTCACCTAAACAATAATTGGCTATTTCTATAGCTTACACTGTTCTAAATTCATTTTTGACAAGGATTTTAAAAATATGAACTAAGGGTGGCTCAGATTACATCGTATTTAAAAAAAAACATTGTTTTTTTTTAATACAATGCACCGTTTCTAAACAAACTATGAAAAATATTGAAATGACCAACATTTTGTGACGTGATACGAAATTAAAAAAAAAAAAAAACTTTTATCAGGTTAACTGCTTTTGTTATGAAAGTTTTCTGTCAAGCTAATAAAATGGTTCATATCGATGAAGATGTATTATGCAGTGGCGTGAAATGGTTGGTAAGCCAACAACAACCAGATGGTTCATTTGTAGAAAATAATCCTGTCTATCACATCGAAATGACCGTAAGTTGAAAGTTTTTTCATTATTTAAATTTTATTCTTCATATTTTAATCAAAATAACAAATAGTATTTCTGTATAACATAAAAAAATATTGGTCTAACACAGCTTTTAATTGTTGTCGTTGTATTTAAATTGGCTGGATCACATGGAAGGATCCAGTTTTCTCATATTATTTTCCATATTGTTTTGGTTGTCATCAGCATAAAACTAATAAAAGTCATAAGGCATCGTGTTCTTAAAAATGTTTTTGTGTACCTGAACTAAAAGCACCGGTACCACTATTATTACGTTTTTGATTTTGATTGTTTTCTTAATTACGATTTTATAACTAAGAGATTTGTTTTTTTTTCTATTATTATTACGTAATTCTCGCTACATTTTAAGACAAGTAGTTAAAATCGGTATCTAATTTTATTAACCGTTTTGCAATTTTTTGTGCAAATTACACACTGTTAAAAGTTTCATTCTAAAATTATGGTAAAATAACTGGCAGCTGTCTGTTCATCCGATTAACCGTAAAGTTTACGGTAAAGACCATTTTTTTTTCATTTATGGTTTTGAAACCATTTACAAATAGTATGGTTTTAAAACCATGAATGCAAAACTATACGGTTTTCTAACCATTTATAACTAGTATTTTTCAAAAACGTACAAAAAAATTTAATATTTAACTAGACATAGGAGCTCTGCTTTTCGTAAGGTAATGGGCATTGGAGAGTGCCGGATACTAGAAATTCTTCATGTGTTGAAGGGAATGGTGGAAATATCGTGGCGTCGACACTAGGACTCGAACTCCAGTTCTGCCGGTCATGAGATTGACAGATAAGCCCGCTCGGCTATGATATGTATGCAGTTGTAAAGAGCTAAGTAGCTTCATTAGGTGGTTCTAGTTGGTGCGATAAAATTCTGGTTGTTTAACCGTATTAGGTGAAAGCAGTTAATAAACAGTTTTTCTCAAACTTAACAGTTTGATTTCCATTTTATTTATGTTTATTTTACTATTTTGATTAAATATGGTAAAATAACCATTCAATAAATTGTTATTTAATCGTTTTTTCCGAGAAATTTCTAACAGTGCATTAATATACTAATAAAAATTGAAGTTAAAAGATTTGTTAAACAATTAAGAACTTAACAATCACTTTCGTGTACAATATGATGCATGCACCAATTGTATTTATACGTCAGTTGGGTTAGTCAAAATATTAAATTACAGTTGTGAATTTACCAAATTTGTTACATCAATATATTTTTGAATTTTAAATGCTATTAAAAAAAATACCTAAAAAATTACTTACGCTCATTAATAGATCTTAATAAAATCAGAAGATAAATATTTTGGCTTGGGAAGTGGGGGCGCAAGGGTAAGCAAATAGAATTATTTTTAATACATATTTCTTGAGTAAAAAAGTTCTACTTTCTTAAAAAAATGTTTTATGCAAAGGAACAATAATTATTACGAATCAATCGTCGGGATTGGAGAGGGGTAGTGAACAGGGGGCTTAGCCCCCTAGTCTTTTATCAAGTTACAGACTTATCTTCGATTCTTTTGGAGGGTAAACCATACTTCATAGATTTTAAAAACACTGTTATAGTTAATATCAAATAGTAGAAAGAAATTTTGTGGTGTATATTTTGCATGTAAAATATTTAGGTCAATGATACATATACAGTGAAACCTCGGTTAAGCGGACTTTCTTAAGACTAAAAAAAAAATGTCAGTTTACGAAAGTTGTCCATTTAGGGGAAGGATACACTAATAACGAAATCTCACACGATAAATTGTTTTTAGCGTCATTGCTATGATATTAAAATTACTGAATAAACTATAAATTTATTGCATTAATATTTGTTTAAACTAAACGAAATTATAATATTTCCAGAAAAAAAGAGTTTTCAGAAACATGTTATAAATCTTATAAGTTGCCAAACACATTTTTTTATTGCAGGAGCGGTTGCTTGATAAAATTACTGCGCCTTTCAAGCAAGCTAGAAATTTTAGGTTTGCTAACAAAAAATGGGGCCGTGATTTTTAAAAAGCGCTTTGGTATAGATTTTGGAAACAATAAAATAAAATACGGTTAATAACAATTAAATATGGTTTTAAAATATACGATAAAATTTGGTAAATACGACAAATTTGGTAATTTTATCATGATACCTTTAGAGCATGGCATGAAAACATTTTATTCGGTTGGACGTTCTCAAACTATTTTTGTCCTTCTTTCATTAATCTGGTTTTATGCCCTTCACAGAAAGTTATAAACTGTAAAACCGTGCTGTCCATATTATCGTTCAAATGTATTGCAATCTTATTATGGTGTTAAATTAACAGTGGTATCGCAAATTCTTAAACTTTATTACGCAATATTGTGGTTCAAATTGAACAGAAATATACACTGGTAAAAAAGCATTTTTAAAACTTCCAAAATATGGCAAAGCCTTAAGTGTTTCTGGCTGCATGAGAACACCACAACGATCGATAATTTTTACCGAACCACTTTGGCAATGATTTTGGTAAAATCAATAATAAAGTATGGCTTTAAAACCTGTGATGAAATTTGGTAAGATAATCTGATCTTAGAGTATGGCAGAAAAAACTATTTATTCAGCTAAATTTACCTTTCAGTTTCGTATTTTTTAACTAATTGTTTGAAAATATGAACTATAATTTTTGAAAACCAGAAGTTCCGGTAAGCCTTTACCATATGAACGGTAAAATTATAGAGGGAATGCTTTAAATACCGTATAATTTGTTTTTATTAACCGGAAATATGTTTTTTTTGGCGTGCAATATCATAACCATACAGTACGGTATTTTTACCAGAATCGTTTTCTCCACGTGATTCAAATTTACGCAGTTCGGCAATCCAATCAATCCCAAAAACAGTTCTTACAACGCCTCTGCTATGATTTGATTTCAAATGTAGCATTTTAAATGTAAAAAAACTTATTTATAGTTATTCCGATTATATGCTTAGTAATGTTAAAAGTAGTAATATTAAAAACTAGGGGGTTGCTTTAAAAACATATTCATTTTGAAATTAAAAAAATGAACAGCTTAATCTTTTTTTAAACTTCAATAAAATTTCAATTTTGAAAGTTTGAGGAAATATTTTGCACTTTAATATTTCCAACTTACATAAATAACTAACATTTTTAAAATTGTTGGAGTGTTGATTTTTAATAGTTGATTATTGTTAACTAAATTAGTTGTATTACACTGAGAAAAAAAAAGTAGGGTCAAAACTATCAGAATATGGTAAAGCTTACAGTGTTTCCAGCTCTATGAGAATACGAAAAAACTCGAAAACTTTTACCGAATTGCTTTGCTAATGATTTTGGTAAAATTAACTATTTTTGTAACATGTGACAAAATTTGACAAATGTGGTAAAATTTAGCAATTTTTCATGATAGTTTAGAGTATGGTGCAAAAACCATTTATTATTTTAAACTTGATTTTCAGTTTTGTATTTTTTACTAAATATGTGGTAATAAGAGCTAAAATTTTGAAAACCAGAATTTCCGGTAAACCATTACCAAATGAATGAAAAAATTACCACATGAATGGCTTAAATACAATTTGATTTTTAATACCAGAATTATGTTTTTTCTTATGCTTCACCAGAAATGTCATTACCATACAGTGTGGTAGTTTTACCAGAATTGTTTCGCCTTGTAGTAAGAAATGCTAATAGTGAAATTATGCATAAACCTTATTTTTATTTTCATTTCGAATCCACTTTACTTTTTAGGGTGGTGTACAAGGAAGTATTCCGATGACCGCTTTCGTTCTCATTGCTCTCGAAGAATGCGAATGTGATATTGGAGTAAGTGTTCTTGAAATTTTAACATTTTGTTTATGTTAAGTATTATACCTCTTAGATTTTGCATATTTAGAGAACAGAGGTCAATTGAGCACTTGAGCATGTGTTAAACAATTAGAGTTTTCTTAGTTATTAAAGGAATTCTACCCTTATAAATGTAATACACTGACATACTTGACATACACTGACATACACTGACATACTGACATACTTGAAAATATGTAACTTATTGTTTAAGATATGTATGTAATAATTATTTTGATGTTAAGCATTATATCTTTTAAAGTTTTCTTATTTACAAAAAAATAAAAGAGGTGAATTGAGGATGTGTTAAGCATTTAAAGATTTCATAGTTTTTGAAAATGCTGCCTTTATACACTATCTGGCCATATGTAGCCGGACACCCAGTGGTATGAACTTAGAGCGTCCTGAGACACATATTAATATGATGTTGGTCTCCCTTTTGCATCTCGATGACAGCCTGTACACGTCTGGGAAGACTTTTCACCAGTTTTTGATAGGTGGCCGTAAGAATTGACTTCTAGACTTTCATCGCAGCTGACGTAATCTGGCTACCTAATCTACGCTCTAATTCGTCTCAAAGGTGTTCTATGGGATTTATATCGGAGCTCTAAGAAGGCCAGTCCAGTTTTTGAACCCCCATTTCGTCAAACTATGTCTCTGAAAGTCTCGATGTGTGATTGGAGCAGTTAGCCTGCTGGAATGGGCCTTCCCCGAAATATTGTTGGGAGTTCGGTATTGCCCAGAATGTCCACATACTTCTCATAGTTCATATTTCCAACCACAGGAACTAACGGATGTATAGTTTGTCCAAAATAAGAACTTCTCCAGACATTCGTCTGGACCTGTGGCGGTGACCATGGTAACGAGGTATGATTATTTTAAGTAGGGGTGCGGGGTCACTGTTTTTGGCTCGGGTGTGCGAGAGAAAGGGAATCTCTTCGGTCTATTGTGCTAGCCCTATATTGAAGCTACTCTCCCTAAAATGCGCCATTCTTGCTTCTATAGCACCAGACGGCCTTGGACTTTGTGGCGGGAGGAGTTCTTAAATTAGACAAACTATAGACTAAACCACGAGAAACACCCCCACTCCATTATACTTCCACCACTTTAACAACATGGTGTTCGGGTATTTTTGGCAAGATAGTGTATTTTGATGCATAATATGTTTGTAGTTCATTTATTATGAGTTAGACATTCTTACGTGTAAATATAATTTCAATTTAGAATCTTCTTATAACAAAGAAGAGAGCCGTGGCTTATCTTGAAGATCATTTAGGAGAAGTAAACGATCCACTTCCAATTGCTGTAGTTGCCTATGCCTTAACACTGGGTGAAAGTGCATTAAAACAAGCTGCTTATGATAGAGTGGTATCCATAGCAAACTACAATGAAGGTATCTTGTAATATTTTTATATTTTAACATGAAGAAAGGAATGTTAATGAACTTGTCAGGCTTTAAGAAATAGGGAAAAAAAGCAATAGGTTAAAGCATTAATTATTATAACCATTACATTACTACTAAAGTTTTCATTTATCACAATATCAGAGCATAAATTTATAACACTATTACTAGTAAGTATTAGGTGTGGGTTTAATGACCAAACATAATTTAAAATTTATCCAAAAAGTATGGAAATAATCAAATGTTCCGAAAAATGCACATCACCAGAAAAATCTAAAAATATTTTTAAAAAATGAAACCAAATTTGATTCGAACCACTTTCTTCTGGTCATGAGGAAAATTTCAAAAATTTTCATTGGAGTCTCCATTCTTAAAGACAAATTTGGATTTACCTGAAAAAGCTCTCCAATTTGATTTACAAATTGCCTGCAATTCGGTTTGCAGACTATGTTGTTCGAGAATTAAAATGGGTTACAAATTGTTTAAATTGAATAAATCGAATGAAATACGCGCTAAATACAATAAAGTAATAAATAAATAAAAATATGCGTATTTGATCATCTGTGGCTAAGATGGCGAGTTTTGGAGTAATGTTCAAGTTTAGTTTATTTAGATAGGTACATTAGGTAGATCAAGTTTAGTGTTATTACATTTCTCGAGATATTTTCATTTGAAACAATTTGCACATCGTTCTTATTTTGCTATTACTGCGAGGTTTGCAAACCAAAATGCAACAAGCTGTAACTAAAACTGGAGATTTTTTTTCTCTGAAAAATCGCAATTGGCCAAAAATTGGCCTTATTGGCCAAATTGGCCTTATTTAATAATTTGAAATTGCTCCATGATTTCCCAGGTTTGATGTTAGGGGATTTGAAGAAGGTATCATTGATTGAATCGTTTGAAATATATGACACGTATTCAGAGTTTTTTCCCGTAGCATATTTTCGAGATATTTGAACATTTTCATATTTTTTGAACATCCTGTAGAGTTTTACAGTTTATGCATAGAATGTTGTCCAAAAAATTATGCACTTTAAGGGTACAGATTATGTTGCTGTATGGTAGAAAAAAAACGTTTCCAAATTGTGAAATCAATAAATGCAACAGAGGGATTAAAATAATCTTAAATCCGCTCCTTCAAAGTTAAGCTAAAAGCTGTTTTCTAATGATTGAGTGAACCACTTCGCAATTGAAATAGACTGATATTTGTTTTGATTATTTAATAACTCCCTTTTTTTCTTAACTAAATAATTAGTTTCAAGATATTTAAAACACGTATTTTTTTCTTGCTTGAATATCAATTTTCGACCCTTAATATCTATCGTAAGGCTTCATCTTTTACAAAGAATTGTAAAATAAAATTTTAAAAATATTCTTCACAAAAATTTTTAAGGATTTTTAAAGATTATTAAAAAATACAAAGATTTGTAAATGTTATAGAGTTGACTCCAAAAACGAAAATATTCCTCACTGTCGAAACATAAATTGCATGTTTTGACAAAGATTTCAAAACTTTATTTAATCATTATTTCGAAACAAAACAGAAAACACAATTGGTACATTGTTTAGTAAATACTTTGCAATTATATAAGTCAAAATGCTTGAAGATTTTTGAACATTTTTCATGTGTTTATTTATCTATTTTTGAATAGATAAAAATGAGATGCACCTGGGATCGGGTGAAACAGCTGAAAATATTGAAGCTACTGCATATGCATTGCTGAATCTACTACTTTTTGATGATCTTACTCGCGGCAATTCTATTGTTAATTGGCTTAATACTCAACGGTTACAATCTGGATCTTTCAAATCTACCCAAGTAAGAAAAACAACTTCTTACTTTTTTATGTTACTAACATTTTTACTCTAATAAATCTATTATGAACTGTATAAGTTTCTGTATAAGTCCAGAAACACGAGAATTTCTCTTAGCTCTTTTAAAAACGCGCGAAATCAAGTTTATCATTAAAAGAGTAGCACTGTAAATTTTTTAGATGGGAATCTACTTCAAATCATTTGTCAGGTGTCTCATGTAAAACTTTTCATTAAATTTGAACCTCTTAAACTCTGGAGAAAGTGCAAGCCAATCATACTGTAGAAAATTTTACATTGAAATCTAATAAAATCTCGTTAAGTTGTGTTAAATTTGTTCGTTAAGTTAAGTGTTAACTTTAGAGTCTCATGTAAAATTCTTCACTAAATTTAAACAACTAAAACACGATAGGAGAAAGTGCAATTCGATCACATTGAAATCTATTCGCTAAGTTAAGTATTAAGTTAAGAGTCTCATAAAAATTCTTCGCTAAATTTAAACCACCGAAACACGATTGAAGAAATTGCAATCCGATCACATTGTAAAAAGTTTTACATTGAAATCTACTCGAAGTGATTTATTAAGAGTCTCGTAAAATTTTTCTCTAAGTTTAAACAATCTAAACAAGATTGAAGAAAGTGCAATCTTATCATATTGTCAAAAGTTTTACAATGAAATCTACTCGAAGTGATTTATTAAGAGTCTCGTAAAATTTTCACTAAGTTTAAACAATCTAAACAAGATTGAAGAAAGTGCAATCTTATCATAATGTCAAAAGTTTTACACTGAAATCTACTCGATCTGACTTATGAAGAGTGTCATACAAAATTTTTCACTAAATTTAAACATCTAAAACACGATTGGAGAAAGTGCAATCCGATCACACTATAAGAAAATTTACTTTGAAATCTACTTGAAGTGATTTAGTAAGAGTCAGTCTCATGTCAAATTTTTCACTAAATTCAATCCTCTAAAACATGATTGAAGAAAGTGCAATCCAATCACATTGTAAAACGTTTTGCAATGTGATCGTGCTAGTGTTAATGTTTTATCCCCAGAGCAGCTACGGCTCAAATTTCAAGGTTTAAAAGTTTTCAGGGGCAAGCATTCGATTTAAATAGTAAAAAAAAAATATGGATGTCACAAGCATTTATTTACAGCACCTAAGAATTTTCAAACAAAATTTAGAATTTTTAATGCCGAAAAAAAATATAGTTTGAAAATCGGGTTGGAAAAGAGCCATTATTTCCGCAAAATTCCTCCTCAATCAATTCTTCTTCACCTAGTATTCCGTCATCTTCTTCGCTACACTTTTATTTGTTCGTCTTTTCTACTCGTGAGCAAGAAACGCTTTTCTTCAGCATGGCTCATCTTTACTGCGTGATAACTCTCAGGGAGAATCGATTTTCTACGTTATTGATTTGTCAAAACCAAGTAATCATCAAAACTCAACTGGTAGCGATCCAATCGTAATTTGTGAAAAACTAACATAAACTGTTCTTTCCCCTTGATCTTCGTTAGATTGTTTAAGCTGCTTTTTTAGAATATAAATAACTTACAAATTCAACCAAGCTATTTATTTATTTCAACATTTAATTCAAAATTCACAATACTTATAAATATTTTTTAATTTTGCAAATTGTAACTATATATTGATTACATATTTTTCTTATCCTGAATGCTAGGATACCGTAGTAGCCTTACAAGCTTTATCAGAATATGCCATGAGGGCTCAACTGCCCTCAGTTAACCTTGTAGCGAACATTTCATCGAGTAACGACAGAAACTTTCATAAAGTTCTTAGTTTTACTGAACAAAATGCGCACATTTTACAAGATATCAAAGTAAGTTGAAAAACAATATATTTTTCTTTTTACTCGTTCAAATTCGTGACTTTATTAAACTACATTTTTTAATGTTATTTTAAACATTGCTTTCAGTATCTTTAATTGATACTATTATATAAAGTTGCATTTTTGGTTTATTCAATGTTGATTTTTATAGTTTATTGTTATGCTATAATATAAAAATTTAGGTATGGTTTAGTTGTTAAAGCCACACTAGAGCTTCAATACTGGGCTATTAGCAATGGTTTGCGATTCATCGCTAATGATGGTTCAACGACAACACTGGTGCATACACACTCCACAATGCTGCAATTTAGACAAGAGCACAAAAGGTGGTGGTAATCACCTGACCTCTACTCCAAGCTCCCCAGCCATCCCGTCAATTGTTAACATTAACTGCAATGAAACCTCTGTGGACTTTACTTTAGAGTATATTTCGTACCACTGAGACACAATCTGAGGAAGTTCAATCTGATGAGACCCATTATTTAGTATGGAGGATTGAACTCCGGTCTAAGCCACAGTTGACTATGAATGCACCCACATAAGGTGGCAGAGGAATTTAGAAAGAAGCTATTTTTTTACTATTAGATTTCGCTATTAGCTAATTTCTTCAGAAAAGCTAATCTTGTGCTTTAGCTTTCTTTTAAAGAGTAAAAAAGGGTTCATTGTTTTTTTTTATTGCTTAACATTTTTACTTTTTTGTTTATTGTGTTTATTACTTAATGCTATCGATTGCGCAAAGCTGATTTTCAATAAAATTTACAAGCATCTGGTATTTTGTTTTAAACCAAATAATATTTACTCATATTTTTTTTTATTAATCTTTAGCCATGTTTATTATCTTGTCAGATTAAAATATATAGTATTGGCTGCATAATATTAACAGTAACTTTTGAAGAAAAAAAAATACGCAACTTATCTAATTTTTTCATTATTACTATTATTATTATTATTGTTATTATTATTTTTTGAATATTTATTCAGATTCAATTTTGTTACTTTTCCATACATGTTTTGCTCATTTAGTGTTTTACTTTTCCATTTAATCCCGATATTTATACACATTAATTTTGTTACTTTTTAGGTTAATAAAATCGGAGGAATGCTGTTTGTAAATACTGGTGGACATGGAATCGGATCACTATCTGTGAAATTGCGATATAATGTTCTTCATTCTGCCGAAAAAATGTGCAAAGCAAGTATACTTAATACATTAATACACAGTAGTTCGTAATTTCTAAAAATAAAGCTATTTAATTAAATACAGGGTCTCACAAAAAAAACGGAAACTTTTTAACCATCCTGTAAAACCAAGAGTGATGGAAGTAAAACCTTTTATTCACAGTAGTTAAAAGTTTAAAATTTGCCATTTTAAAATTATTGATGGAATTTATCATTTATTAAAAATTACGTCCTTTAGAGGCCGTCCTCCTTTACGAATGCATTCTTGAAATCTGCTTTTGAGATTCCTCATTGACGAGCATTTCTTGGTCGTCCTGTTGGTTACCTCTTTAGAAAGATATAATCCTTTGGGCAGATCTAATCCTTTGCAGCGTAACATGAAAAACACATATTCGGTGACCTTTCAGTCTGGTATTTTCACTAAATGTGGGGTAATAAGAGCCATAATTATGAAAACCAGAATTTCCTTTAAATTTTTCAGTATGAAAGAAAAAATTATCAAATGAATGGTTTAAATACCGTATATTTTGGTTCATATTATCCTCAAAGTTACGCTTTTTTTACTAGAAATATCATTACGGTAATTTTAGCAGGCTTTTTTTGTCTGTGTACTCGTAGATTATATAAAAGTTTGCAGTGGATTTCTGTATTGGATCATGGCAATGAAACATTGTGATTTAATATTGAACTAATTTTTCTGACCAAACCAAAAATTTATAGGTTTTGCTGTGTTAAGCACAACTTTGCATCACCTGAAAAATTGAAATTCATATAACTTTTGGGTCGAAGGCCATACCAGACCTGTAATCTCCCCATGATTGTACATTCGATTGATCATTAATACATAATATAATTTAAGTACTTTGAACTTTATTATGGTGCAAATTTACAGCATCATTGATAAGACAATGCGCTGAACCATGTATTTATTTAAATTGAACTGTATTCAAGGTTAAGAAATACAATAAAGTGGTGCATCTCGTTAAGATTGTGGACAGTTTAAATGATATTAACTTTCAACACACTTCAAACCTATTAACAGTGCACAAGCTAGTTTCAGAACGCAACCTGTGTGCATTTTACTAACTTTTAAAACAGCATTTCTTTGTTATTTCATATAATTTTGTTGCTTCACCAAACTATTTATCTATAATCTTAATAAATAATAAAAATCTATCAAATCATTTATATTTGCAGTTTGACGTGTCAGTCAATGCTACAGAAATTAAGAAAGAAAAGAGAGTTCCATTAGTTTTAAATCCTAAAGGAAAAGATTTGTTTGAACGTTTTCCTCCTGATCTCATTAGAGGAGTTCAAGAAGCTTTGGGTAAGAATATTATTCTTCCTTTTTACAACTGAAAATGGCGAAGCATTAATCCAGTAGAATGTTCTAAAAATTTCCATTTGGAGAAAAAGGAATAATTTATTGTTACTGAAAGGGATTTTAAAACATATTCACAGTTTAGAAAATTTTTCTTAGCATGAGGGACAAAATATTACTTTAACGCATCACTTCATTTGATAACGTTTTTGTTTTTTTTAAATTTCTTGAAATTTTTGTACTTTAAATGACGATTATTTGAAAAACATCGAAATTTCATTAAAAATTCTAAATAGATTTATCTGTTTTCCTCCCATGTGATTTCTTAGCTGTTGATAGCGTTTTCGATTTTTCATCGATTAAATATTTGCTTTCTTCCGTGCATACTTTTTTTGATATCACATTTGTCTAGGATTCTAAAAATATATATTTAGGGTAGTGATGACAGCGCATCCTATATACAGCACATCCTACATACAGTAATAAATTCTCAAGATTAATTGCTTCTGCAACTCATGACAGTTGATAAATTAATTTAAATTGTTCTAATGAATTTTTTGCCTATTCAAAATTTATGTAGCACCATGCAAGTAATTTTTAAAATATACAGAGCTTTAAATGTTCAATAATATTGGTTTAACTATTAGAGACCTAACCATTGAAGCCTTATACTTTTTTGACATTACATTTGTCTTGGATTCAAAAAATATATATATTTAGGATAGTGAATACAGCATACCCTGTATTTATATCCTGTAATAGATTCTCAAAATTGTTTGTCTCTGTATCTCATTCAAATTGATAAATAATTTAAATTTTTAGCAAATTTTTAGCAAAATTCAATATTTATATCATGGCATGCAAGTCTTTTTTAGAACTTACTAAATTTTGAATTTTTAATAATGATGGTTTAGCATTGGAAATCAAACCAATGGGGCATTTTGTTGATAATTGTTACAAAGAATGAGTAACGCATGTATATTTTTACATTAAAAGACTGAAGTTGAAATGGTGAAAAAATTTAATTGGTGAAAAAAAAATCGTATTTAAAGTAATAAGAATTGATGCGTTCTGTTGATAATCATTTAAAAATTAAGAACCGCGTGTATTTTATTTATAGTAAAAAGCCGGGAATAAATTTTTAAAAAAAATGATATGGTGATAAAAATATTTAAAATAATATGAATTGAAAACTATAAACACGATTGACGCTTTGAATTTTGTCAACTGCTTAATTTTTTCAGATCTCAAAGATGACGTACCGGTTATAGCCGTTGATCCAAGAAACAGAAAACAACCTTTAGTTGGAGATCGTGAAGCTTTGATAGGTAAATACTCTTTTCTTCCTCAAATTCATAATTTTTTTAAATTAATTAAAATAAACCTGATTATTAATTTCTTGCTCACACAATTATGATTAAGTAAAAATTGTCCACTCAAGTCTGTAACCGTTCTTTAAACATTCAAATGTTTGCAGTTATTGTGATAAAAGTGGTGGAAGTGTAGTAAAGGAGCAAGGCACCGGACTACATGGAACTGCATATAGCGCAACCTAGTGTAAAAGGGCAGAGTTAAGGCTTTAGTTTCAAAAGTGGTATTATACTCGTAAAAAAGAAGGATTTAAAAGATTGTAGAATATCATCAATTTCATGCAGAATAACCACGGAGTTGACATTAATGCTAAGAAGAGAACGCTGAAAAAAACATCATTTGCTTGTTCATGATGTTCCTCATAAACACGTGATAAAGCGGTCTTAAAAGGACGCCATACCGTGGAAGAAAATTTTCGTTGCAAATTCTCTTTCACATCTATGAAAAATTTGAAATTTAAAAGAAAAAAAAAGTAAGTTCAGGCAAACCTAGAGTTTGTCATGCTGAAAAAAATACTTTAAAATATTAAAATGCAAACAAATTATTAGAAGAAAACTTCTCTGTTGCTTAATAAGTTATCAACTTATAATTTATTTTCATAATCTATATATATATTTCTCTTACACGGCACCAAAAAAAAAGCCTCATTACAACTCCCCGAATGGCAACGTTAGAAAATCGACCAATGATTGCTGCTTAAAATGTCACATGGAAAATGTCACATGAGGTGGCTCAAACTTATAGCGCTTTTAAAAACGGAAACAATAACCAGAGTGAGTATTATCAGGTTGCTTAATTCAGATTCATGCTCTAAAAACATGATAATATTTAATTTAAACTCAATTAGGAATTAATTAATTAATTGAAGTGAGAATGCTTTAAAAGGCCGCTGTTGAATTGATATTTTTCAACTGGGAGCTACCTAAACGTATAAGTGTTTGTATTGAATGCATTGAATTTTTTTATATTTCGCGTTTATTTATGCATTGAATTTTCACGCTTTAAAATGCAGAATATTAGTGAAGCAATATTTGATAATTTATTTTGCTAATATGTTTCTTATTTAGCTAATGTTTTGATTTTTTCACCATGTACAATCTAAATAGCTAATATACTTTTTTAAAAGCCAATAAGAACATTGGTAGAATTCATCTACATAAGTACAATACTATGTCTTTGATGATAAAATACTATGTCTTTGTGCTAGAACATTGTGTTCATTGGCGACCAAACGCAGCGAGCCATGGTTCACGGCGTGAACCACATAGGATTGCGTAGCAATTCTCGGGGGTTGGCGAGCGTTAGCGAGCAGGGGGCGGAGCCTCCTAGTTTAGTTTAAAAAATGAGTTTCAGTGTATGAAATTTCACGGCCTTCTCTAGGTTTGTCTGAACTTTCTCTACACTTTAAATTTTAAATTGGTCAAAAAGGAGAAGGAGAATTGGCGACGAAAAGTTTTACCCGTGATATGACGTCCTCTTAACTATCTTGCAACGAAAAATTATTTCACTACACCCAGACATTTTTAACTGCAACTGCAGCTGTTCGAAAGTTAAGAGATTGATTACGGACTTAAAGGGGCACATGTTATTATTGTTGATTTGTATACTGGTTATTCTTACAAAATTTATTTTTTTTCCAGAAAAAGTAAGAAATAAAAGAGAAAATCAGATGGATAAACTTCAAAATAGCAAGTTGATGTTAAAAGTTTTAATTTGCGTCAGGTTTGTTTCATATTTATCAGTAATTCACAAAAAACGTTTTATAAAATAAAGAGAAATTAAAAAATTTAAAAAAAAAATTCACAAATAAATTTTTAATTTTAATTATAATAATTGGAAAATCAAGATTTAAAAACGTATACGAAGATAGTTAAAGAGAATTATTCAGATAGAATTTTTTTTAATTGCAGAATAAACTATTACTTTAAATGCCATTCCGAATTAAGTTTTTTTACACGTAACTGGATTTCTCAATCAAAGAAAATTTAAGGAATCGATATTCATGTATTTAGTTAAGAACTATTACTTACTTACAAAATAAACGATTTTTTTAAGAACAAATTATAAAAAGATCACGAAATTCAAATAATAATTTTTATTGAAGTGAATAATCCTAAGAAACTAAAACAAAGTATTGATAATAGAGAAGCTTCAGAAGTCTCAAAAATTATTTAGCTCAAAAAGTAGACTTGTTTCGAGTGCTCAAAACTAGACGCCCGTTCTCAAGATCCAAAAAATTATTAAAAAAAGGAAAATAAAACAGATATGAAAAAAGAAAACGTAAAATTGCTAACGAAAAAGTAGAAAATGAAATAAAAGTGAAAAAAAAATGTGCTAGATGAGAGAAACGATGGTTTTCGGAAGAGGTAAATATGGATTCGATTTCGTGTTCCTCTTTCCGATTTCGTGTTTATTTTCACTTTTATTTCATTTTCTAATTTTTTTTGGCAATTTTACGTTTTTTCCCTCCAAATCTGCTTTGTTTTTCTTCATTTGCTCACATCAGGTATACTGGGTCTTGAGAATGAGTGCTTTGTTGTACTCGAAGCATGTCAATTATTTCACTTTGGTAATTTTTGAAGCTACTAAGTTTTCCCATTGTCAAGAGAAAATTTTTTAATTGTTACGAAAAATTTCCGAAAAAACGTAACCTTATCAAAACAATGAATGCATTTCAAATTTAAGTCAATAACATATGCTTCAAATATAAAATAGCTTATACTCAACAATAAACTTTTCATTTATTTTATAATGAAATGAACAACTTCATTCATTGCAATTTTAATTTATTTATAATGAAATGAATGCTAAATCAAGAATTAACGAAACAAGCTGAAAAATAAGATTCTGACCTTTCAATTCTTCCCAACTTATAGCTCAGTTTGTTTCAATTTTTCGTTGTCCATCTGGAAAAAGATTTTTCATTCAGAAATTTGAAAGCACGTAGGTTTACGCTTTCATGCTTATGACAACAGCTCATTTGCTTGATATTTCATTTTTTACTGCTTACGGAATAAGAACTTTTTTTACAGTATTTTTGCAGTGTATGTATAATAAATCAAAGATGTTTTTGCAAATAACATAATTTTAAGCATTAAATCACATTATGGTAAATTATTAGCCTATTTTATAGCAATGATATATGTTTCAGATATTTAGGATCAAATCCAGTTGGTATGAGTATCGTTGATGTTGGAATATTTTCTGGATTTCAACCAAACAGAGATGACTTGATAGAGGTAAATTGTCTTTTAAAGAATTTTTTGGTATAATAAAGATGGCTAGTTATCTAAAAATAACAAAAAAGTGATGACGGTGCAAATAAGTAGTGATTATTTCCATTGAAGTCCGTCACATCATTGTTACAAGGCATTACATCTTATAAGCAACAAAGGTATCACATTTAAGAACAAAAAAAAAACTTTATGGCATTTCTAAACTTCATATTTTATAAGCAGGGTGTTCCGTAATCACTGCTCTTAATATACGCTTTGAGAATCCTTGTCAAAGGATAAATAAAAATACATGCACATCAAGATTTGTAAAATAATAGTTATGCTTCGTAAAAACAAAAACGCCATCTGCCAAATTTCTCGAGAACAAACACAGAGAAACAAAATTCCGGTAAAATTACCGTGTTGTATGATAATAACAGTTTTGGTAAAAATAAAAGAAAACCTTCATAATTCTGGCTAATAGAGCTAAAATATACGGTATTTGAGCCATTCATTTTGTAATTATTCCGTCCACGTGGTTGTGGCTTACCGGAAATTCTGGTTTTAAAATTACAGTTCAAATTACAACTTATTTAGTAAAAAATAAAAAAAATAAAAGTAAATTTAACCGAATAAATGTTTTTATACCCGTAATAAAGTATCATGATAAAATTACTAAATTTTACCACATTTACAAAGTTTCATCAGATTTTATAAGGCCATATTTTATTATTAATTTTATCAAACTCATTATCAAGGCTCTTTGGTAAAAAGTACCGTGCTTTTTGTTGCTCCCATAGAGCTAGAAACTCTGTATAATTTACCATATTCTGGTAGCTTCCACCATACTCTTTTTATAAGGGAAACATCAAATCCAGTTTGATTATCTGATGAAACGTATAGGTGTTTCTAATAGTTGCCTTTCAATATCTCTCAGTTTCTCTGGCAATCAAACAGATCCACTTTTCTCTGCAAGGATTTGTTCGATTTCGTTAGTATTTTTGTTTCTTCCTCACCTTAATACTAATTCATGACTCCTAATATAAAAAAATTTTTGATATCATCCATGACAAGAAATTTTTAATCTATATTTTAAGGTTGGTTATTACATAATATTCTTTTTAATGATTTTTTTACAATTTGCTAATTATTAAATGTATCCTCCACACACAAATTATGAAGACAACTGTTTTTTTTTTTAACTCTGATTTTATGATTCATTTTTTTTTATCATTTATTCTCAGTTGCAAGAAGATCCTAATCACTTGATTGAAAGATATGAAATTTCAAGTAAAGGAGTCGTGTTCTACCTGAAAACGGTTAAGTATTGTTTTTAATTTTCTTAATTGATAGATTTTGTTTTTATGTTTGTTTTTGTCAAAGTAATTGTCATTAATCTAATTAATTATAATTAATTATATTTGATTATAATCAATCATAATTAATTATAATTAATTATAATTAAACGTAAATAATTATAATTAAATATAATTAATTATAATTAATTGTAAATAATTGTAATAATTCATAATTAATTGTCATTAATTATAATTGATTGTAATTAATTATAATTATGAGTAATTAATTCAATTATGCGTAATTAATTTTAATGATTATAGTATTTTAATAATTGATTGTAATTAATCACAATAATTTAAAAACCTTTCTCACAAAATAAAACAAATGGTTTGTAACTCTCTCTATATTTAAATTTTCTTAGCTTAAAACGGTCGTAAATATATTTTATCAATTTTTGGTGTTAATAAATTTGTGAGGGAGTACATTTTGTAATTAATAAATTATAAAATTTTGTTAAGAGTCGAAAACAGCTTTAAATTATTTAATCCTTTCATCTTTATGATGTACAGTTATATGTAAAGCTTAGTTGCGATTTCGTCTACTAGCAAGTAGCAAATTGCTGGTTAAAAAGTCAATTGCCAGTAACAGAAAAAAAACAGTAGCAAAAATTGATACTATTTTCTTGTGATCTGGATTTTCGATCGTTTATCCGTCTCTTTTCATGTGATTTTTTGAATCCTGATATTTTTAATACGGTGTTATCATGACACGCGAATTTTAAATTCGAGTTATCACTTCGTGACGCTTTCGATTAACGACGATTCCAACGTAAATCCCCATTGTTTTTAGATATTTATTAATCATTTTTTCGACGATATCTACATGTTTCGTCAAATATCGGTATTTTTAATATCAAGATACTGTGGCACTCCAAGTTCGAATTTGAGTAATCACTTTTTGCCATGCTTTAGTCGCGACCATTAGATCGTTTATCTTCTTCAATTTCCGACTATTTTACGATCTTTTTTCATGTTTTTTTTATAACGACAATTTTAATATTATGTTATTACGATACAGGAATTGCAAATTTGACTAATCATTTTTTGACCAGCTCATGTCGCGATAATCCCGTTGAAAATCAACATCATTTTCTAATCGCTTTCTTGGCAGTTGTTACAGCTAGTTGCCTTACTTCCTGCCCAGCAATTTCTTCTTATTTTAAATAAGACATCATAATCGATACATTCATAATCGAGCATTTGAGTATTTCACTTTTTATACAAGTATAAATATTTAATATTTGCCATTCAGCGATCGTTTTATTTCAATAAGTCACACAGCAATGATTGTATTGAATTCTCTAAATCACATAATGTATTGCGGTAACAGTTTAAAAAATGCTTGTATGAACCTCGATTTTGCTAGTGGTATTTTTTAACGCCAGCAAACTCTGCTACTGAATTTAAAAAATGAAGTATTTCCCTGGTTGTAAAATAATTCTAAGTTGAAGTGAAAAATAACTCAAGCAAAAGTGATTAGATTTTGCCAGTTTTTAACACTCGATACGTTGTATCGAATATAGAACCTTATAATTTGTATCGAATATAGAATCTATAATTTATAACTCAATAAAAGTAAAAACTGTTTTCAATTTGAATGTTACGTAATATAAGGCTATCGTTTATCATTATATTTCGTTAACAAGTAAAATTACTTTTCATTTAGTGCTTTGTATTGTATCGCACATTCTTTATTTCTAAATTTAAATGTTTTTTTTCAAGTACAGTTGTTTATTTTTTAAATCTAGGCATCCGTTTATTTCATTATAACTGACATATTAACAAAATGTGCTTAGATAAAATTATAATTTTCACATTTATTGTTAAGAAAAAAACGCAATGATAAATGAGAAGCTACCACAGTTCGGGGTTGATAAGCGGAGTTTCCTAGTTAACAACAAAAATAATTGCTAATTTTACGTCAAGAAGATCGAGAACTGGTTAAGTTTTAACAGTATGAGGTATAAACTTGTATGTGAGAATTTACAAGTCTAAAAATTATTTATTAGTCTATTCTTATAAATTTAATTTCAGTATTTGATGAATAGTTTTTTTAAGCGATACCATTTTGAATAAGTTAATTCGAGGGAGAATTAATACTTTGATTTTCATGTGACTAGACAGTTGTTGTTGTGTCTAGTCACATGAGTTGTTGTCATGTGACTGGACAAAAGTTGGGAAAACTCAATCAAGCATCGTAAAAGTATATGCTTATTATAATTCAGAAATTATTTTGAATAGGTTCCTTCGAGGAATAATTATTGCTTTGATTTTCATGTGACTAGAGAGTTAATTGTTATGAAAATTCAATCAACCTTGTAAAAGTATATGATTATTATAATCTAGGAGTTATTTTGAATAGGTTCCTTCTTGGGAGAATTATTGCTTTGATTTTCATGTGACTAGAGGATATATTGTTGGAAAAACTCAAGCAAGCATTGTAAAAGTATATGATTATTATAATCCAAGAATTATTTTGCATAGGTTCCTTCTAGAGAGAATTATTGCTTTGATTTTCATGTGACTAGAGAATATATGGTTGGAAAAACTCAAGCAAGCATTGTAAAAGTATATGATTATTATAATCCAGGTGAGTGAATAATTATCATAAATATACATTAGAAGCTAACTGTTTAGCTATGCATGCATCTGAATTTTTTTTCTTTCGAAATTGACTTCAAACAGAACGCAGTGCAATTGATCTGAGATCCGTAACTTATAGCTTCCTGTTAAAATATTTGTTATCACGAAAGCATTTAAAGAAACTTTTTCCAGTTCTTAAAATTAATGACTGAAGAAAATTTAAGATGTCCACTGAAGAAGACCTGTTTCTTTCAGTGGGCCTATAGAAATTTTTTTTAATATTAGCTTAACATTTCATAATATTAACGTCAGCATCTAAATATGCGTTGAATGGAAAAAAATAATTGCATTTACTAGCATGAAACTATAAAATTGCTGAGCTTAACGATTTTAGGAATTTTTTATTTATATATTTTAATTCGTTTAAGTGGCTAACAAACTCTCTATATATTTGTTTAGTGCATGATATCAAAATAATGCCAACTCAGTATTTAATATTTAAGTCATATCAGAAAAACAAAATATTGCATTAAATTTGAATGTTGGTGAATTTTAAAAGTTCTGCCAGAAATAGATGTAACAATAATGGTAAAAATGATGATAAACGGTGTTAAGTGTATTTTTAAAGAACGCTGTAAAAAAATCTGGATAAAATTACGATAAAAATACTGGCATTTTAAGGGCAGCATCCGTAAACACATTTAACCGTAAAATCTATTTTTACCATAATATTTCAAACCGTAGTTTTCACAGTAATATTTGTTTAACTGCAGTGATTTTCTGTAAATATTACAGCAAAAATTAGGTTATATCAGATTTTTTGTTCCATAAAACTTAATGGTATAAATGGATCTTACCGTAATTTGATCCAGACTTATTTGGAGTGTATTATGAGAAATTCAATGCATACTGATATTTAACGGTTTTCGTTTTTAATTTAATAATTTATTCTGTGTTTTGAAAACTATAAGATTACCGTTTATAACCGTTTATTTTAAACAGATGAAGCATGCAGTGCGTTTTATGGTCCTGGTAATAACAGTCCTTTGTTACATACTCTTTGTGATGGTGGAGTCTGCCAATGCGCTGAAGGTAATTTTTTTTGTTTGTTTTTCATTTTCAAGCAACTTTCTCAATGCTTTCGATGTTTCTTTCAGAATTGTTTAAAAACGCAAAAGCTAGAGCCATGGTGGCTTAGGGGATAAAGAGCTCGTCTCCCAATCAGATGACCCGGGTTCGAACCTTAGTGATGGCTGATCGATACGAATTTCGCACCCGACTTGCACTGACGACAGTGCTGACGAAAAATGTCCTCAGTGGTAAACGGATCAAGGGTTAAATTACTCTTGCCGTCAGGCTAATCGTGGGAGGTTTTCGTGATTTTTCACTCCATATAATGCAAATGTGGGTTAGTTCCACCAAAAAAGTCCTCCGTGGAAGCAAAATTTCTCTCAATACATCCAAGAGTTCCCTAGTCGTCTGGATTGGGTTCAAAATACAAGGCTATGGAGTTGAACATTTGTAGCCTAAACTGAAAATTGCATGGGCTGTTCAATATATATATACCAAAGAGATAATTCGTAAAGAAGTACAAAGTTTTCGTTTGTAATCGAAATTTTGACCATTTTCCGACCATCTGGTTAGTTCAGATTTATACTGGATCTCTACGCCTGATAACAATGCAAAATATTATTTTTTTAGCAGCTGAAAGCTTGATGTATTTCCAAATAGATCTAATAGTTCGCCCTTTTCCGACCATCTTAAATTATTAAATTTTAGCTGGAATTCTGTACCAGATGAAAATTGAATTTTAATCGTTTCTCTTACTGCTACCTGTAGAACTTATTGTCATTTTATTCCCAATCTAAAATCTTACCAATTTTGACTCGAATTGTAAATGGAACTGTACTTTAGATAAAATACAAATTTTGATCGTCTTTCTTATCGATGTAAATATATTCTATCGCCATTTTATCGATTAATTTAATTTTTAGCTAATCCTATTGGTAAGTTTAAACACGGTTATCGTTCTCTCTGATTTGTTCTGTAAATACACAACATCTTATTTTTTGAAATAATGCATTTGTTTCGTATTAGATTTATAATCAGTGTTGAACAGTCAACCCATTTATGAGTTCACGCCTATCAATGCTCAACTTTCGAACCTTTGTAATTTTGAACCCAACCCAAAAGACAAGATAATTCCTGGATCAAGCATTGGGACAAATTAGCTTTCGTTGAAGACTTTTGGGGACTAACCTGCTTTTTCGTTAGAGGGAGAAGAAAACCACGGAAATATCTTAAGGTTATTTCGAAGGCAAGAGGATTCTAACTCATGATCCTTCTACCAATAAGGATATTTTATATCAGCACTGTGGCTGATGCGAGCCGGGAGAGAAATTAATATAAATCACCCGCCGGTAAGATTTGAGCTTAGGTCATCTCATTGGGAGGCAAATGCCCAATTCCCTAAGCCACCGCACCTATTTATATGAAATTAATAATTGGGGAGCCACAAAACGGTGAGCCTGTGAGGAAGAGTCGAGCAATCAGTGCCATTTCGAGAAAAGTATAGTTCATGTGAGCTGTTGCAGATATATATAGATATAGATATTTTTTGTATGAATCGAAAATTTTATTTCCGCCACAATTAAATTTATGAGACATAAATGTTATAAATTTTTTGAATTTCAGACACCTCCATAAATGAGTTTTTTTTTAAATATCGGAACGATTTTATCTAGTTGATGAAAAACATAAATTTTTTTTGAAGAAATCATGTCGTAGGATATTTAATAAAAATAAATAAGATAAACTTATAACTTTTGTTTAAATTCTATTATTTAAAGAAGATTCAGTATTTAATTTGTATGTTTTAAATAAAATTTAATAAATTATTTGAACATTTTTTATTGTGTTTTTGCTAAATTATACCGTTGTGGAATGATGTTTGTAGTTTTTAAGGGCGTAGAAAAACTAATTAAATTTTGTTTTGTAAATAATATTTATAGGTGGTTGTCCTCCTCAACATCCATTTGAAGAGGTAAAAAAATATAATGATCCATCTGAAATACGGGATAAGTTAAGGGATATAGCTTGTGATAATTACGATTATGGTGAGATATGTTACCACTAATTATTTCGTCTTAAATTATTAATGTTTACTTATTTTTTTTGCATTGATTTTGTATTGTTTTTTTTTTCAAAGGACTGTTTCAGTGTTATTAATAGATGTACATATTTTATAAGTACAGTGTGCAAAAAAGAAAACGGACTATCCTGAATAACTTTTGATCTAATGATCGGATCTTCACGTTCTAGGACTCAATCTTAATGGTTTGAGGGAGCGACGTCAAATATGCTAAGTAATTAGTGCAGCCGATATTTTTAAGTTACGAAATCAGACACAAAAACGTATTTTATCTGAAAAAATATACCTTTTTTTCAAATAATTAATAAATTTTAAAAAAATCAGATATTTAAAACTCAATTTCGCAGGTACTGTTCGTCCGATTTTGCCCAAATTTTGTATTTCGCCATGTAAAATTACGTTCTTTTAACTGATGCAAAAAAATTTTATACCTTACAATTCAAATTTTTTGACCATTATTGAATAAAATAATAAACAACAAATATTTATCAAAAACTGTTTTTGCGAGGAAATTACCTTTGGAATCGAATTTTATAACTGAGTGCAAAATAATAATTTTTCAATAGCTTAAAAAGTTTTCGAGATATAAAGCGAAATACGCAAAAAATAAAATTAACATCAAGCGGTACAAACTTTGGAGCTCTTTCCTGATCAAAATATTGTTACCATATTACCCAGATTGCGACCACCCCCTATATTTTGGGAGTCAAAAATCCAAATTCGTCGAAAAAAAGGTATTATGTTTATTCCGAGAAAGCACGTTTTTGTGTCTGATTTCGTAACTTAGAATATCGTTTGCACTTATTAATTCGCATATTTGAAGTAACCTCTCAAACCATTAAGATTGAGTCCTAGAACGTGAAAATACGATACTTAGATCAAATGTTGTTCAGGGTGGTACATTTTTCCCCCCGCATTATACATGATTTTTCGCTTAAATTTTTCCTATAATTTTAAATGGTCATTTAATTTAATGTAAATATAAGTATGGTAATAAATATTTTCTTACTGATATACATGAATATATATTTTTGTATTATATTTTTATCGAATATTTCAAATTAGTCTGTTTAAAACATAAATATGAAGAAAAAAACTTTCAATTGCAGTTAAAATTCAAAAAGTCTCTTAAAATACTTAAGTCTCTTAAAATTTAGATGTGTATAAATGATTAAAGCAGTTAACTTTTAAATTAAAACGGCTAAATAATTTCGAACTAATTATTTAATTTAAATAGAATTATGATTTTAGTGCCATATTGTTTTTTTCGCAAATTATGTAAGCTGATATCTTATTATTTCGCTTAACTTAATAAATAAAAATAATCGCTGCTGTGTTTCAAAAACTTTATAAACTAATGAAGCTAAGCAATAGGGCTAAACCACATTTTTTTTTCTTGAAAGGGTGAGATTTTTAAATCAAACTGTTCATTATTGCTGTTTTTTGAGAGAGACTGAAAAATTTCCAGAATTTTCACTAGAGGTACTGGGTGCAAAAAAAAAAAAAAAAAAAGAAACGATCCACCCTAAATAACTTTTAATTTACTGATCGGATCTGCACGTTCCAGAACTCAATCTCAATGGTTCAAAAGAGTAACTTCAAATATGCTAATTAATTAGAGAAGACGAAATTTTAAGCTGCGAAATCAGACACAAAAACGTGCTTTCTTTGAATAAGCATACCTTTTTTCGACGGATTTGGATTTCTGACTCCCAAAATATGGGGGGTAGCCGAAATCAGTGAAATATGATCCCAATAATTCCTTCAGAAGAGAGGTCAAAGGTTTGGACCCCTTAATTTATTATTTGAAGAGTTTTACAGGATGTTCCGTAAATACCTCTGTCAATATACATTTTTAAAATCCTTCTTTCAAATGAAGGAAAACAAAAAGCATAAAATTTTCAAGTTTCGAATTACAAACAAATAAGTTCTTTACAGAACACATTGCACATATTTACTTTATTTATTTATTTGTGATTCGCAGAGTTGTATCAGCCATAGATTCAAATTATTACACGGAAAAAAAATCTGATAAAATTACTTTATTATGTGGTAATAACACTTCTGGTAAAAAAAAGAAGAAGAAAAAATGATTAAGTGAATAAAACCAAAATATAGGGCAATTAAACCATTACCTAAGTAATTTTTTCCGTTCATATGGCAATGACTACCGGGAAATCTGGTCTTCAAACTTGTAGTTCTTATTACCACACATTTAGTAAAAGATACAAAAAATAAATTAGCCGAATAAATGGTTTTTAATGCTATGCTCTAAGGCATCATGATGAAATAACTAAATTTTGCTACATCTACCAAATTTTATCCCACATTTTGAAACCATGTGTTATCATTAATTTTGCAAAAATCATTACCAAAGCGTTTCGCTAAAAATTGCCGAGTTTTTCGGTGTTCCTCTTATAGAGAGAGAAACGCGGTAAATTTTACTACATTCTACCACTTCTAAACATACTTTTTTTACTGTATATATCGCTCATTTGGTGAAACAATGACGTTACTGATAGTTTCTATAATATATCAGTTACGCCATTGTTTCACCAAATAAGCGATAAATCCGTCTTGACTGTAGTTATTAATTATTGTTGTAGTCAAAATTTATGTTTCCATGCGAGCCAGAAAACTAAACTTGAGAACAAGAGGGATAATTATTTTTTGTAAACTAAATAAATATGGGTATTCGTATTTCTTACGTAAATGTGTAATGTTTTTTTTATGTAAAATTAAAATGCGTTTAAAAGTTATTAGTGTATGTTTGTAATGCTTAATTTATTTTTTAGTGTGGAAGGGAAAGTTAGATGGCGAAATCAAGAAAGAAAATGGCTTTCTAAACATATCTTTTGTTGTCGAAGAAGTAATTAAAGAAGGTGGGTATTAAAGTAATGAAAAACTTTATATCATTAACGTATCGTATTTTTATAGAAGAATTTTAAATTTGTATACTGTTTTCTTCCATGGTACCTATTTTTTGTTTACTTTACTTATAGGGATTGAAAAAGCTGAGTTGATTGAAGGAGACATTCGATCTTTCTTATCTAGGGATGTGTGTGATTCTGCTAAACTTTTCCCTCAACAGACGTATTTAATAATGGGAATGGATGGGCAGAAATATAAAAATGAACATGGACAAATCTGGTTCGAAAGATTTATTTTTATTTCTCAGCATAACCATATTTTAAATATATAATCATATTTTTATTGTAATAACACAAAATAACGTAGTCAAAAAGAAAACTTAGAACAAGCATACAAAAGGAATAAAAAATCACATATGAACATGGAAAGGCCAATGCTTTCCGGAACCGCTAGAGGACGCTTGTGGTGTCAACGTATCGCGTTTTGATAGGCGTGTTTGAGACCTGCTTGACTCTCCTGTAAAAGCAATGCTTAAAATTGTGTTCACATACGTAGAAATAGAGCATAAGTAAAATGATCTTTACTGATTTTTGTTTAGTATTCTTCTATTTTAGATAATTTGTCAACCTCTCAAGCTTCTTCAAATAACGTTTGTAAACCCATATTCCTAAGAGGTTCTTTTTTTAAATCCTTTTTGCTGAAAACTGAGCAACTGAGATTCTATAAACTTTTCTTGTAACATAACTGCATTAAACATAGCATACAACAGTTTTGACAGTACACTTCTATTTTGAACACGTTATTTTTAATCATCCGAAATCTAAATCTAATAATGCTCATTAATTAATTAATTATGTCTATTATTTATTTTTAATTTGTTTAATTATAGTCATTCTTACATCACCAACTGTTTAATTATGCTCATTCTTGATTCTCTACTTGCTAAATTATGCAATATTTTTTTAATAATATATTGCTTTTCATAATATATTGCTTTTTTATAATATATTGTTTATTATAATTTATTTTTATAATTTTTTTTAAATATTTTTTTATAACATTAACTATTTATAAAATTAAAAAAAAGCAAATTTTTAATTTTGAACCATCCTTTTCGTAAAACTTTATATTTTTAATAAATTTCCAGACAATAGGTAACTTAACGGCAAACGTATCTTCATTTTTGAACTTAGTAGAAATATTAATATGCCAAGCTTGTTTCCTTGAAGCTTGAAAAAGGCAAGCAAAAAAATTTACAAAAGATGTCATATTTTAGCCTCAACTGTAAACCTTGATTTTGCCTTGTTTTTCATTCTAGCTTTAAGTAGTGCAACATTTTGCTTGAATTGAAAACTTATTAAATACAAGATAAATTCATCTTTAATCACCAATCAGAGATAAATTCACCTTTAAGGTGTAACAGAAAGTATGCAAAAGCCTGCGAAAATAAGCCTTGTTTCAATGATAATCATAAAATCTAAAATAAATCTTGAGAAGGTTAATTTATTTTCGGTTTGAGAACACTTTCTACTCTTAATATGTGAATGATTATTTCTCCACGATTTCAGTTTTTTCTAGCCTTGTTTAGTAAAGGCTGATTCAACATCGATATAAACGGGTTGTTTAAGTAAGCCTAATGCGAACCTAATGGTGCGTAAACTAGCATAGTTAAATTTAACATTATCTCAAGCTTGCATGGCTTATTTAGTTATCTATATTATATAAAACGCTAATACGTATGTATGTATGTATGTATATATGTATCAATAAAACCGATGATATTTCTTTTCTCGCGCTGGCAACAGTTTTCATTTTTAATTGATTGGATTCGGCGCGCAAGAGCACGTAGTGAGCAACCAGATAACAATAACCAGAGTGAGCATTATCAGGTTGTTCAATTCAGATTCATGCACTAAAAACATGACAATATTTAATTTAAACTCAATTAGGAATTAATTAATTAATTGAAGTGAGAATGCTTTAAAAGGCCGCTGTTGAATTGATATTTTTCTACTGGGAGCTACCTAAACGTCTAAAAAACGTTTAAGTGTTTGTATTGAATGCATTGAATTTTTTTATATTTCGCGTTTATTTATGCATTGAATTTTCACGCTTTAAAATGCAGAATATTAGTGAAGCAATATTTGATAATTTATTTTGCTAATATGTTTCTTATTTAGCTAATGTTTTGATTTTTTCACCATGTACAATCTAAATAGCTAATATACTTTTTTAAAAGCCAATAAGAACATTGGTAGAATTCTTCTACATACTTGATTCAATCACGAGGTACTGATAAAATACTATGTCTTTGATGATAATATATTATGTCTTTGTGCTAGAACATTGTGTTCACTGGCGAGCGATAGCAGCGAGCCATGGTTCACGGCGTGAACCACATAGGATTGCGTAGCAATTCTCGGGGGTTGGCGAGCGTTAGCGAGCAGGGGGCGGAGCCTCCTAGTCATTTATAAACCTTGTTGAGCTTTACGATAAAAGCTGTTGTTGACATTGAAATCAATCTTACACTGCTATTTGGGTTTTATTTACATTGGGTCTATTGTAAATCTTATTTCAGAAAGTTAAATTTTACACTGTGATTTAAAATTAGCCTAGATTTTTTTAGTTCCCTGTAAAGTATATTAAGAAATATTATTTTCTTCTTGTGCAGGCATAGGTACTTATTGGACAAGAAAAGTGCCATTCATTTGTGGACATTAATTAAAGAAGCCAAAGATAAGCCTTTGCAGCGCGCGTTGAACCATGTTGTGAGGAAATTAAAATCCGAAGGATGTGCTCAGTGAATTTTTTACAGTTTTGTGCTACTTTTAATCCATTTTTGTAAACATGTTCTTTTAAGAAATAAATGTTATCTAAAACTTTTATCTGCTCAGTCTTTGACATTCTGTAGTACAGTTGAATTCAATACAGTACAGGAAACAATATAGGAGATTAAAATTTTTACCACTTAAATATTTACTAAACTGCTGAGCACAAGATTGAATTAGAATCACACGTTGTTTCTGACTGTCAAAAGGAAATCACATATGTGAAATAATTTTCCATCAGAAAAGAAATTTCTTGTTGTTGCAAGTTCTCCTTTGCCAGTGTAATTAACGTATAAACGACAAAGGTGAATTTGCTATGTTTATATGTTAACATGCTAAAAGTCAATATATTCCTTTTTCTAAAATTTATTTTCACAATTCGCTTGCTAACGATGGTTTGACTTATTGCATTGTGGTGTAACTACCACTACGATTATTAAACCACAATTAACTAGTATCTAAAACATGCTAACTCGATTCTATATTGAGGTACCATTGGATAGATGAAGGATGGCATTGGTGACCCGGACGTGATATGAACACGCCTAATTCGATGGATGGTACACAATGATAAGTTTACTTGTTGTTAGTGACTGCTTTATCTTCCTCCTCACATTGTTGCATCTCATTTACACACAACCGGAATTCTGCACACACTCGACTGCTAATAACAACGCAGGAGAGGGCACACGCACAACCGTGAACTTAATACAGCTCTCACGACAAACGCTCAAAAGCGTGGTGAGCTTAATGCAGCTCTCACCACTACCTCTTAAAATCCTGTGAACTTAATACAACTCTCACCACAAGCATTAAAATCCGGTGAACTTATTACAGCTTTCCCTGTCTTTCGCAAAAACTGCATTAAATCAACTAGTGGTATGCGTTCATTGAATTCAATCCCAGAGGAAATTCTGGTGGGGAAGTATTGTAGCGTAACTCCCACTATGATTATTAAAAATCAATTCACTAAGACTTGATCGCTCGACTCGATTCTATTTTGTGGTACCCTTTGACAGATGAAGATTGGCATTATCGATTACAACTCTCTCTACAGTACCAAACAAACTTGAGAAAAAAAAAATCGAAATTTACAATTACATAATTCACGTTATGGTACACATCAAAAATCATTAATTGCCCTTTACAGCACTCTAAAACTAATTAAATACAAAAAAAAACTGAAATAATATAAGAAAATAGATTCAATATAAAGATTAAAATGCTGAGATCAAATAAATAAATGAATAAGGAAAACAGATAAAGTGAACGCTAACAATATGTTATATTTAAAATTTATTATCTCAAAATTATAAAATTTTAAATAAAGCCAATTCTAAGAGAGCAAAAAGTGTTATACTATCAGTGAATGAACGCATACATGTAAATTTAAAATTTCAGCATTTAAATTCAAAAATTTTTGTGTCAGACACTTTCAGTTTGTTCAATTTGAATAGCACGCATTTTCAGGTAAGATCAGGTTTTCAGGTAAAAGGGTTCTATCCCATGATCCAATTACCCCTAATGATATTTTGCGTCAGCACTGCGGTCAGTGCGAGCCGGTTGCTGAATTCATATTGAGAATCCATGACTGGGATTTGAACCCGGTGCACCTCATTAGAAGGCGAACGCTCTATCCCCTTATCCACCACGACTGAAATTGAACAAATTGTTGAATTGTCAGGGGGAATAAAACTCTATTTTTTAAATGTTATTTAGGAAAACAGGATCTTAGATATTCTTTCCTTTTAAGCCATCACCATACGACGCCTTTTTAAATAGAACTGGTATCAAATGGCGCCAATGTAAGATAACAAAAGAGTTACATTTTATTTTTTTAAACGTTGTCAAAATAAACAGAAAATAGCAACAACATTAGTATGCTTATTTTCACTACCTGTCTATATATTTATAGATAAAGAGTGAATATCTCATCGCAGTTGTGATATTATAATCTACATGTGAAGTGGTAAATGCAAAGTACTAAATTTGTCTTCATCAAGGAGTAAAAGTAGGAAAATGATTTTATTTTTTTATTCTTATGATGCATACAGTGCGCAAAATAAAAGTGAACATTCTGAATAACTTTTTCTCTAATTATCGAATTTTCCCGTTCTAGGACTCAATCTTAATGGTTCGGGGGGCCAAACCTGAAATATTATAGTTAATTTGGGCAAGCGATATATAAGGTTACGAAATTAGACACAAAACGTACTACCTCTGAATAAAAATACCTTTTTTTCGATGGATAACGATTCTTGACTAGATAGAGGCACTCTGGAAAATGTGTTTCAAATATTAGGGGGACCGGAAAGTAATGTCGTTTTGGTGCATTTGATAATTGTTGTCAAGATTTTATTTTTAATCAATAAGATATTCACCCTCCTTAGAAACAACCACTCAATGCCGGATCGAAAATGAATCGAAATGGATCGAAAAAAATGTATTGAGTTGAAATGAACTAACGAATATTTAATGCTCCGAAACGGCATTACTTTCCGGTCCCTCTAATAATTTAGATAGTAGAGCGGTTCTAAGTTTGGTCCCCTTGTTGTGAAATTTATTTTTTGATCATTTCTCCATATCTCAGGAAATAAAGAAGTGAAACTACTATTGATTATTTTCAGAATGTATATGTAACTTCAAGTGAATATTATATTCATTTTCGCTGTTATTTATTATATGAAATCTATATTTGTGAGGCATGGATTACCAGAAATATTGGTTAATGATGGAGTCCTCAGTTTGATTAATTTACTAATAAAGATTTTTTTAATGGATGTATCATTTCGTCACATTTCAGTCAACATAATGGTGAAGTAACAAACTTTAAAAAGAAATTTAATTAGACATGCTAGAGAAAGCAAAGATGTAGATCTTGTTCTTTTAGACTACAAAATATCTCCCTCTCCGTCTAAATTATAATGGGTAGATAATTAAAATCAACTCTCTCATGTTTGTCTGAATAATTAAAACCAAAATTAACAATTAAGGAAACTATTAAAATTCTAAAGGGTAACACAAAACAAATATTTTGAGAGGAATTCTAATTTAAAATCTTAAAAAGTAAATTCGCATGTTTATTACCGAAAAGTACCTTAATAACCCTGGATTAAGGGTAAAATAGTTAAAGATGGTCCTCAATCTAGAATATACACACTGCGGTCTGAAATTGGCAGATTTTATAGAAGCAATAGAATTTTTATTAGAGAAGATAAATCAAATAAAAAATTTGGAGTTTATTTGAACTTTTAAAAAATTTTGGACAGCAAAATGCTCTTCAGATTAAGACACTGTATTACTTGCCCAACCCGACTGTATTACTTGCCAAAAAATGCCCACCGCGGAATAAATTTTGATCTAATTATTGGATTTTCTGTTGCTAAGACACAAACTTAATGGCTCAAAGGACTGACCTCAAATATCACTCATATCTAAGTATATATAACCATGAAAAAATCTATAGAATGAAAAAGTAAAACAAACAAGAAAAAAAAACATTGCTTCAAAGCTTTAGTTGGAATTGCATAAAATAATTGAGTAACATTTACGAAAATCAACCATCAGATGCCGTTTGTTTTGTTATCATGCAAAATTTGACACGCTTGTAGAAATGAAAAACTTTCGCTACCGACTCAACAAGCAACCAATTGGGTACTTACACTTCAAGAAGAAGAAGAAGATCTCGGATACCTCCACACGTGAACTATGACGTCAGCACCAGCTGATAGTTAAAAGCAAAATGGCCGTTTAAAGTTGAGCTAAGTTTCACCACATAAGTTAGAATGTTAATTAACGCGAAATTAATTAAAAAACAGTGCAGTGTCACACCTCAAATTTATTGAAATATAATTCTTTCTCATCTACGTCCTTTACTTTGCTTAGATTTATTATTTTTTTTATGTATTTTATTCTAACCGTAACATATTTTTGTTTTGTGTACCTGGCAATTCGATGCATAATTAGTTTTTTTATGTTCTACATGACTTTATGTCTGTCTGTGTTAAATAAGAAATGTATGGAGAAAGAATTGAAATCTTTGTGAAAGAATATATATTATGTCACTTAAGAGAATTGATACTTGCGGGCTTGGCATGCTCGAAATAGAGTGGGAAGAACAGTTGCTAACGTAAAAAAATACCACGCATCAACAACTAATCTGGATCAAAATACCCACACAACGTCACTCTCAGGTATCCCATTAATGTGGAGCAGAATTGATTTTATTTTAAGAAAAATAAATTTTCTTGCATCTCTAAATATTTAACTGTGCCTCCTCATTCAATTTCTATGGAATGGATTTTTCATTAATTACTCCGCTATACAGCTGACGCATTATTAAAGCCGTAGCAACACCAGCTTGGAAGAAAAGTTTTAAAAAAAATTTCCCTTTTTTTCCATCTTCAAGTTTTTCCCGTATTTGAACTGTGTTGATTAATGTAAAATATATCAACCGTGCAACTCGAATAGTGTTTAAGGATATTCTTTATAACAGAGCCTTATGTATAATGATTAGGGAAAAAAAATAACCACTTCTTTTTATATTACTCGAAAAGGTTACTTTAGTTTAAAGTAATATACGCTTGGTGGCTCAGTGGTAGCGGTCCGTACACTCATGCCTCGGGCCGGGCAAGGTTGACTCAGCCATTCATCCCTTCAGTGAGTCGATAAATGAGTACCAAGCATACTTGGCAGCTAAACACCGGGGGTTCCGCGTTTGGCTGACTACTAACCGGAACATTTGCTCCTGCACCCCAGGTCAGAAAAACTGAGATGGGTACAGTCAACACCTCCTAGATAAGAGCAGGCGTCAGCACGGATTACCATAAATATCCTTTAGTAGTCCAAACGTAATGACTTATTTCGTATTTTCAACCACTGCGCAGCTTAGTACCCTTAACGAAATGACATCTTTCTTATTTTTCATCTACTGCGCAGTTATCTTCGTTCGATCGGACAACTAAATTGATCCGTGTTGAGGTCTTCCTTCTTCTAGGAGGTGTTGGTACAGTAAGCCTTGGCCCTCTATGGGCTGTTGCGCCACTGAGATTAGTTTAGTTTAAAGTGATTTCCTTTAATTTTTTAATGTTTAAATCAATGAATTTATTTAAAAAAAATCAATTCTTGTATTTTCAATCAAATTTCCGTTAAGAAGAGCGAATACGACTTAAACATGTTACAGTCTACTTGTTTTGTCAATGAAGTTGAATTTAAAAGGAGCAGAACTTTAATGAAGATACAAAAATTTTATTTATAATTTATTTACATCGGAATTGTAAAAAAGCAATCATAAAAAACATACTAAAATTGAAAATAAAACATATAAATATATCACACAAATGTTTCAAACTAAAACAAGTTTACAAGTTTCCTCATTTTAATGTTTAAAAAATATATAGTGGTATTAAATACATTCAATTACTGGAATTAATTTTCCGTTTTATAAATTTTGCAGCTTTTAGAATTATAAAAGAGATTAAAAAATAATTTAAACAGTTCTTAAAACTTATAATCAATAGATAAAAAGTTTCATAGTTTCATTAATGGAAATTAACATTCTATAATCTTAGATCAGAAATAAAGAGATCAAATTATTCGTTCCGTTACAAAGAAAAGAGAGAAAAAATATTGAAAATAATACTGTTCATAACATAAATAGTATGCGAATTTTTTTAATAACTAATAGGTGTGTAACAAAAAATAGAAAAGTCCATATTTAATTTTTATTATAAAATATAAAAAAATTATTTTTTTTAAATTAAATGTATTTTAACAATTTCAAACAGCGTTGGTACAAAACAATTAATAAGATTGTTGATAACAAAAGCTGCCTAAATAGACAGTTACAGAGGTAGATTTGGTATACATAAAATAAAGGCAAACTATACAGATACTGCTGGAACAGCATTGTTTTCCTTCAAGTAGTTAACTAGCGAAGGTATCTTTTTCTGGATAGCATAATCTAAGGCTGTCTGAAACAAAAATTAGCAATAAAAAAATTAGCATAAAAATTAGCAATAAACACACATGCACATTTACGATATATTTTACTAAATTTTGATTACACACGATGTTTGAAGTAACATGATTCAGAAAAGTATGGAATGTAAATAATTAGGCATACATTAAGACATGATAATTAGGCATAAAATTAAATAGGCATACATATTTTTTTCTGTTTATTTACAATACTTTTCCAATGCGTTTTGGATTTTCCTTTTCTAAAAAGAAGGAGATTCCATTTTGTTTTTACTTGCACAAAAAAGAATATCAAGCATTTTTCTTTTTTAAATTTTATAAGCCACGATAAAGAAGGAATGTTACGATGCTACCCTGAAGACATCGCCAGTCCAACTGATGATCATGTTGTTCTACAATCAGTCTTTCGTCTCAAATAACAACGCCCCCTATTGGTCGTTATGTTCGCGAGTAAAAAAACGGAATTAGCAGTTGGATAAATGTGCAGAAAATTATTTCTAGTGTGTTCTTAATTTTGCCGATAAATAGAAGCATGATTTGTGTTTAGATGTTATTAAGATTATGAAATAGAATACAACACACATAACTAAGTATATGAATTCCAATTGTGGACGAAAGCTACCGACAATGTCACCTATCATCCATTTAAAGGTACCACTAAATAGAATCGAGTTAACACGTCTTATATACTAGTGAATTGAAATTGTGTTATTGTAACGGTAGTTACACTGCATTACTCACCCACCAGAACTTTATCTGGGATATAATTCGATGAATGAATATCACTAGTTGATTCATTGCCGTTTTGGGAAAAACCGGGAGCGCTGTACCGGTTCTTCGGTTTTTGAGCGCCGATGGTGAGAGCTAAATTAAGTTCACCGGACGCGGAGCGCTGGTCATGAGAACTGTATTAAGTTCACGTGGTCTCTCCTATATTGCTATTGACAGTCGAGTGTGTACAAGCTCCAGTGTTGTGTGATCGAGACTGAGTAGCATCAATGCAAGGACAGTGGTACAGTCATCAATAGCTAGACAAAAGTTCGATGTGTACCATACATCGAAGTAGGTGAATTCTGATCAGCAATGCGGGCGTAAACAACCAGCAATGTCAACCGTCATCTATCTACTCGTACCTTAAGACAGAATGGAGAGTTAACGCGTCTTATATACTAGTAAATTGTAATTGTATTATTGTAGTGGTAGTTACACAACGCAGTTTTTGATGAAAGTACAACAGGTTTAAGATTTCTTTTTATTCTACTTGCTGAGTTTCTAAAGCTGTAACTCCCAAGCCAATATTATTTTCTGAGGTCATTTGATGATATTAAATAAAGAAATTCAAATGAAATCCTTTGAAATTATTTTTTACTGATTTCTACCTTTTTTTTCTTTTGATTTTGTGATACCAGCATTTCTGCATCCTTATAGTGTGTGATGTTGTGCATCACAATCAACATCGTTTTAAATTAGTTTACATATACTCACTAATTTCTTTATGCATTTTTAATATTTTAAATTCATTTTATTTTAATGCTTCAAATTTCTTCTGGCTTATAAACTAGTTTGAATTTAATAACCCACACGCCTTGTTTTTTCTATGCAGATTTTGCCTATTACATCCGGCATTAATTTTGTTTCATGTTCAACATTTCTTTTATATAACATTGCTTCTTTATGATAAACTATTCTGAACTTTATCACACGTGTATCTGCTATTTCTTCTTATAATTATCGATTTTAAAACTGTTTTAAATTAATTTGCGTGCAAATTTCGTCTCGTGACTTATTACGAGATTTTAAGGCACACGATTCTTCCTCAATTTGGTTTGCACCCAATACTTGTTAATAACATAGTTTTAAATTTATTTTCTCCCAAATTTCTTCTGGATCACGGGATGTATTTACTTTTATATGGTGCACATTTCTCTATAATTTTCCACACAATAAAAGTTATTTGATTTTTTTTAATCTGTTTCCAAACTTTTTCTGGTTAATGAGCGATAGCGGTAAATGAGCCTTGCTCGATAATTTTGTTCAAAAAATACAAGTTATTAGATTATTATCAGTTATTAAAGAACTATCAGATAAGATAAAACTGTAAAAAGATTCAATATGGTGCATTTTATCGCTTTTAATCGCTTACTTTTTAAACGCTTAAATATTAATTTGCGAACCCCAACGTATTCGCTTTAGATTTTATATTTGATAAAAGATCTGAAACTGCATATTAAGGGGGTGATTGCAAAACACTTCGCATACTTTTACATCATTTAAAAAATGAAATCATAGATAAGCAACGTAACTCTTTTTAATTAAGTCAAGAAGAATGCTCCAATGATTGAATCAGATGCAATTTTTAACACTCTAATGATAAATCAGATGCTCCATGAATGAATCAGATGCAATTTTTAACACTCCAATGAAAAACACTCTTATGACAGAGTAAATACTTACTTTTTTATTGGCATCTCTGCAATTGATATCAAAGAAAGTCTGATCATAACGTTTTAGAGTTTCAACAAGGCATAACACTTTTTCTACATTTGATTCAATTACAGCAGAGTGGAGGTTCCTATTTTTCAAAAGAAAATTCCCATGAAATAAGCAAAATAAATTAAAGACTTACAAGAATTACTTAGTAAAAAAATTAAAAAGTGTTTTGCTCACTAATTTATATAGACATTAAAAATAGTTTAATAGTACTAGCCAGGTTCTTCTTTCAAATTAATTCAATTCAAATTTCATGCTAATTGTCCACTTTTTTGGTTCAGATATCTCACAGTTTAATAGTTTTCATAATTTGTATAGATCTCCTATAGATTATATGACCAAATTTTTTTGATTGGTACTATTTTGATAGTATAGGGTTAAAACGCAAGTTTAAAGCGACGTAGTAGACAAGTTTTAGAAATGTAAAGTAAGGTAGACTTGGTGCAAATGTTAGATAATTAATTATGATGGAGTAAAGTGTTTGTTTGCTACATCTACGATGGCGCTTTCTAAGTTTAGAGTGTTTTAAAAAGTTTCAAGCTTCGAATAAAGTACAGCAACTTAAATGAAGTATAATTTTACAGAAACGGGCATGATATAGTTTAGTTCTATTAAACAAGCACCACCCTCAATGTGATAACACAAAATGACACAAAAAAATAACGAGACAGACATGTTGAATTAAAATTTAAAAAAAAATGGCTTTACCGATAGGAAGGAAGAACAAGCTCGAGCAAAAAAAAATAAGAAAAAAGGTTTTGTTGGGTGAGATTTCCGTAAGTATAAGATGCAGAAATGAAATTAGAATAGATTTTCAAGCATTTTGAAAATGTACTAAAAAGATCATTATCTAAGTTGTTAAAATTTTCAAAATATGGAAAAATTCTCAAAAACCAAGGTTATTAGAAAAAGAAAATGTTGAATGATTGTTCCAGAAGGCCTTACACAACACAGAGCATAAAATATACTCCTCTTTATTTCGTTTATGTATAAAAGTTTCGAGTTTTAATCAAATTTTCTCTTTTAAATTCATTAAACTACTTTGTCTAAACTAATCTTTAAGTTAAATATTTTTAATATTCGAATATTTGCATTAAGTTTGACACCTATCAATATCTTTTTAAGACTTCTGTGTTTTAAACCACAGCGCAACACGGTTATACTAGCAAACTATCAGCAGTTTTGTTGCATACTACTTATTATAAAATGTAACAACAAAAAATTCACTCATAATTGAAATGTTGAACCTTTAGTGCAATAAAATGTGTAACACACAGTAGGAAAAATTTCAGTTCAGGATTATTAAAAAGTGGATGTTACACAAAAAATAACGCATTTTCATCGTTGAACATTATTTACAACAATTCTTATGTCTAGTTGCATATTTTTCTGTTTTATTCATCTGAAATGGTCGCTCTGATCAAGAAATTTAACGATTGCTGTTGATATAAATAGAAAGACGTATCGAATCATAGGCTATTCCATTTACTACCATTAAGTCTCTACTTTATGAAAAAATAAAAAATAACACGAAATTAACGAAAGCTTATATAATTACTGATTTTTTTCTGCTACACTGTTTTATTGATTGAAAATAAAATGTTGCTTTTGTTGTTTCGAATGACACATTGGATAAGCCTAGTTCGCTAGCCGTTGGCTTTTCTTGAATTAAGACAGGAAGGTGCGCCTTTCATTGGAAAAGAGAGCACCGCAAGGGTGAAAGTACTTCTTAGCTCAGAATTCTACGGATAGATGGCGACACCACTCATTCGTGAGGCCACTTCTTCAATTTAGTCATAGATATGAAGGGGAAGGAAATTTTCTCCTGATCTCTGTACCCATGGTACTGCTCAACGACCGACCATTAGACTTTTGATTCAACAGATTTTAAGAGAAAGTATATCGCATGTACTCGGTGGGTCTTTTGTAGAGTCGAGGATCAGATTCCAGCCCCTCAGGAGCGGAATACGATTCTCTAAACTCTGGGCTAACCACAACCCAAGGAAATTTAATATTTTATGTAAGTTATTTCACTTACGTTTGGTCCAGGTTCTTGTAATTTTCTCTCTCATCATAATCAATTATTCTAATCTTTTTCTTACTTTTCTCTTGATGTTTGATTTTTAACAGTACATTTTTAATTTCATCTAGATACTTTGTAACATCAAAACTTTCAGAGTTTCGAAGAACCATTTTAGCATTGTCCCTAAAATAAAACCAAACCTGTGAGCATAATAATAATGATTATGTTTGTAATCCTATTTTGAGGATAGTGAAAAAGATGAAAAAAGGTAAAGATATTTAATCTTCTGATTTTAAATATTATTATTTTTACTAAATATTTGATGACACACCTCTTGGTATCCTCACCTCCCCTTTGTCACAAAATATCATAATTTGAAGAACTCTCTTCCTTGCCACCAAGCTTGACGTCATTTGCTTGAAGTCCACTCTCTTATTGAGGAAAGTTAAACATGATCATAAATATGTAACTTATACGATTGAAAAAAATTGTGGTTCGTTTGACTAAGACTTCATTAATTGAAATAAAATTTAAACAACCTCTTATTAAACTACTGAAAACTTTACAATAAGTTGTAATTTCAACGCAGATGTAAATAATGTTTCGAAATGCATGTCACAAATTGTCATAGTTTAAAGAACTCCCTTCCCAACCGCCAAAAGCATGACGTCATGTGTCATTAAGCCCAAATCTACTCTTTTAATGAGGAAAGTTATGTATGATCATTGCAAATGTTACATGAAAATATGTAACTTAAACGATTAAAATAATTAGTAGTCTTTTTGACTAAGATTTTTTTAATTACAATAAAATTTAAACTACCACTTATCCAACTATAGAAAACTCTACATTAGGTTGTAATTTCAACACAGATGTAAATAATATACTTCGAAATGTATGAAGAATATAATAATTAGCCATTACGTATTTGCATATTTGAAGACCTGAATGGATGAAAATTTCAAGTGATAGCTTAGTGATATACAGCTAATTTTAATCTAGATTGGTGAAATCTATAAATCACCAACACTCGTTTAAATTGTTCGCGGCATAGCGTTCATGCTTATACACTGTGTACTTAAAAAGCATATTACCACAGGCAATAATAAAAGACACTATTAAAGTAAAGCATTCGCATTCCAACTACAGCACTACAGAGGGGTCCTGGAGGATAAGGCTCCACAATATCGTGACCAACGGCATGGTTGAGGCAATGTGCTCAGCCATGTGCACAGGTCACTTTTACGTCACCCACAAGCTGGTGCCCATCAATTTGAGGCTGGATGGGCTTCAAACCGCCACTGGGGAGCGAACCCCAGCTCTTCACAATTACAGATCAGGGCCTTAATCACTATGTCATGGTGGCTCAAAAGACATTAGAATTAATCAATTTAGACAAATTTATATTTGGGATATTTATTTTAATATTATAAATTTTATTGCCGCAAATAATGGTAAATGGAAAAAAATCACATGGTTTATTAAAATTTAAAAAAAAAAAAAAAAATACAAGCATTACTGAAACTAAGTTTAAGTTCCAAAACTTACTTTATTTGGAAGCTTATTTTCTGTTCACCACTGGTCACCTGTCTATCAACTCTGCAGCATTGCACATGAACTTTGCTTGCAATATGTGTAGAGTTTTTCGAACTGGATATAGTTGTTCTACTTCTATTCGCATTGCATACTGAGTCATAAAGATCATTTAAATTATCCTTCCACCACTCATCAGAAACTTCATCGGGCTCTTGAGATAAGTCAGAGATTATAAGGTGGCTGAGCACTTCTTCCAATGAAGTTTTCTCATTTTGAAGATTTTTAGCTGTATTAGTCTTCTCTGAGTCTATAGGATCATAATTTTTCTCAGCAAGCTGCTCAATATCGTCACGATTTGAATCAGGAATGAGAGAATTTTGCTGTAACTCTCTTCTTTCTTTGAAGTATTCTTCTGCCTCAATAAATGAATTAACAAGTTTACAAATATCTCGTTCCTTATCATCACTTTCATTACCAAAAGGTAATACAGAATCCAAAGTGGATGCTGATGAGGAATCAACATGTGGTGATGAGGAAGCAATGGGTGGTAACGAGGAAACAATAGATTGTAAAACTGCATCCACAGATGGGAAAGAAGTTGGTGCTGGTAGGGAAACAGCATGTGACGATTGGAAGCCATTAGGTGTTAACGGGGAAATGTAATGTGATGATGAGGGAAAAATAGGTTGTGATGGGGATCCAATATCCGATGGTAGGGAAGAAATATCTGCTGATGGGGAAAAAACATCTACTGATGGTGAAGCAGTAGGTATTGATAGGAAACCAGCATGTGATGCTGATGCTGGGGAAGCTGTCGGCGTTAGCGGGAAAGTATATTGTGATGATGTAATATGTGCTGATAGGGAAGCAGCACGTGATGCTGATGCTGGGGAAGCTGCAGGCGTTAGCGGGAAAGTATATTGTGATGATGTAATATGTGTTGATAGGAAAGCAGCATGTGATGCTGATGCTGGGGAAGCTGTCGGCGTTAGCGGGAAAGTATATTGTGATGATGTAATATGCGTTGATAAGGAGGCAGCATGTGATGCTGATGCTGGGGAAGCTGTAGGTGTTAGCGGGAAACTATATTGTGATGATGTAATATGTGTTGATGGGGAAACCACAGGAGGTGATGGGGAACCAAATCCTGAATCAGGACTATTGACATACAAAATTTCAAGGGGATTGAAACCTGATTCAATTTGCTGAGCACTGAGGGAAAATTTAGGAGACAATCTTGTTTGGGTCTGCTGGGAAGTTCTGTAGTTATTTCTCAAAATTGGAACAGAATTGCTAGGATGGCATAATTTTGGCCTACCAAATGCAACAGAGTGAACAGGAATTATAGGTTTGTAAAATGTTTCTTTGTGTTTCTTTGTCTTATTTTTTTCTGGTCCTCCCCTTTCTATTAAAGTGTCGTCATCATCATCATCCGATGACGAAGAATCCGTTGAGAATTCTAATTCAATGAAATTATCTTCATCGTCGATTTCCTTTTTAATAACGTCCTCATAAACACTTTCTTCATTTGATAAAGAATAATCCGTAAATGGTTCTAACTTGATAGAATGATCTTCATCTTCTGTTTCCTTTTTATTGAAGTCATCGACAAATCTTTCATCATTCAATGAACAAGAATCCATTAATGTTACCAATTTGGAGAATTGATTCTCCTCTTCAACTTCATTTTCGATGCACGCTGAGAGAAAATTATTTTCAGTCAGTGATACTTGAGTTGAAACTTTTTTAGAAAAAATACTTTCACCGTCTTCAATGCTTGCATTTTTATTTAAATCATTTTCAATGTTTTTATGAAAGTCAAAATTTTGTAGGTTATTTTTATATGAGATACTTTCTTTATCGCAATTTCCATTATCAGTTTCTACGAAATTATTGTTTTCAGATTTATATTCTAAATTTTGCGATGCATCTGGATCAGAATTGGAATTTATGCTTAATTCCTGAATTATTTCGGTTAACTTGTCTAGATCCAAGTCAGAATCTTTATTCATTTTGCTTTAAAAATACGCTTAATTAAACCTAAAAAGGAATAAAAATATGTCACTATAAAAAGAATTTAACAAAAGCAATTAAATACAAAAAATAAAATCATGTTCAAACAAAATCAGATGATGTATTTTATCATAAAAATTATAACTATTGTCATGACAGCTCATTGTGGGCTAGAGCCTTCCCTAGAACCTTCCTCCATTCTTTATTTACATGAAGTGGTGCTCAAAATCATTTTACATTAAATTGAAATAAATCAAAGAAATAAATATCAAGAATAAATTTTATTACCATTTTTAAGCATGAAAATAGCATTTTACGCAAATTGCGTAGAAGTGGGCAGTTACTCATTCATTTAGCTGATGAGCAGTATATCATGACATCTCTCACAGAAATTTAAGGTATTTTTTGAGGTTTATTTGAGGTTGTTTTGAGGCGTCAAGTTTGATTTAATGTTTATTCGAAGTTGATTTCAATAACAACCTTAAAAGATCAACTTTCTAAGGTGTATAATCAAGGTATAGGAAGTTGTTTTATTCAATAGAATTGCTTTGAGAAATTGTTTTGAGGTTGAAATGGTTTTGAGGTTGATGGAAATCTACTTTAGAGCAATCCAGTTTTGGGAGGTTGCTTTGAAGTAAATGGATTATTTTTTCTACACTTCAATCAAATACGTATATTTGAGGTATGAATAATTTCACCCGATCTAAACTAAAATTATTTCTGAGTTACAGATGAGGTTGATTTTATGAGGTGTAAATGAGGTTGAAATTGAAGTTTCTTAATGAGGTTATTTCTGTTGCAAAACATAACCTCTTTTCCTACCTCAGGTGTATTTTTTACATCTGGCAATCTCAAAACAACCTCAAAAATACCTTATTATTTTTGTAAGGGATGATATTAAGTTGAATTACATGTTGTTTCTGTCTATTAGAAACTTGCAAATACATTCACGGAAAATATGTGATAGTTTTCTTCAGTAAAGTAATTTTTCCTTGATGCGAGTTTAGTTTTGTGCATGCGTTATTCATATAAAAAACAACTGAATATTTTATTCACTTAGTTTAATTTACTAAAAGACAGTATACTCAGTGCTAAATTTTACTTTCTAATTTAATGTGTGTTTTATTTCCTTAATTTTTTACATATTTTTTTCTCTTTTACAAAATGGCTGTTATTAAAGTTTGATCCATCGTATAAAATCGAGGATTTTGACAGATGTTCCTCTCTGAAAGGAAATCGAGAAAATTACAACATGAAGTGAAATAAAGTTTCTCAAAATATTAATAAAACTACGAAACAAATAAAAATGATAATTTCAGAATTGTCTTCATTTTGATCAATTTACTGAATCAAACTAAATTCATTCATTCATAATAATTGAAATTTATTATTTTTCATGAGTTAAATTAGATGGTACTGCAAACAAAATTGTAGCCTGAACCAATTCTTTAGACATTTAATTATTGCTAAATATATTTTATTCCGTTTTTAATTGCTGTTGGTCAAACTTTATCCCAAACCACTCTCAAGGGTAAAAGGTTTGACCCAGTTTTTCTAACTTTGATAAGTAACTCTGGGAAACAAATTTTTTGTTTCATTTGCACAAATACTTTATCTTGTCTAATTCGGATGTGGAAATTTTAAATCTAGAATTAGTTTTGCATTCTGAAGCTACAGATGCTTTTTTTTCAATGATATTTTTACTCTATTTTTTGTCAAAATGTACAAGTTTAATAGTATTATAAATAAAAAAAGACAGCGTAAATATTGCAGGAAATTTTTAGGGGAGTTAGGACCCATCATCAGGAAAATTGCGTGGTAACTCATGCCTAAAAGTGTAGTTGGACTGTCCTTATTTTAGCCTGTTCAGAGAAAGTCGCAAAAATAGTTAATAATAGAGAAGCGCCCTTAGAATCCTACTATGGCCTTTTTTGGGCATAAGCTCTTATGAAATATTTATCCTAATGACGTGCCTTAACTTCCTTAGAAGTTTGTCGTAGCATTTATGCAAACCTTGCTTTATTTGGCGTTTTTAAATTTGTACATTTCGACAAAAAATAGTATAAAAAATTTAATTAAAAAAACTGTAGCTTGGAGAAAGAAACCAATTGCAAATTTGAAGTAAGAGATCTGAAGGGATCTAAGATTTGTTACAAAAATCTCATGCAAAAGAAAATTTTTCTCCCCAATGTAATTCATAAAAAAATGGTATTTCATAATTTTAGAAAAAATAATAATGAAAACAGACCTTAAACACTATAAACTATTAAGCAATGTTAATTAAAAAAAATTTACCACGTTTGAGGGAAAAAAATGAAAAATAATTTTTTATAAAAAAAAGAGTAAAAGCTCCCAAGCATCTCAATAATTGATAAATACTAAGTGAAGATATGAAAAACAAACAAAGTTTTGAAAATTATGATTAGAAAGAAATGATTAGAACAAATCTTACATCTACAGTGAGTTGCAACTACAATGGAAAAAATGATGCAATCGATTGTTCAATACGGATTTTAAATTGAAATTAGAAAAGCAGAATTATTGCACTATCAGTAGGGAATAAAATTATAAAAATAAAACTATTGCGAAATCACTAGAGACTGTTTAAACAATAACAATAATAAAGCTGCGAATTGATTATTAGAGATTTCCTATTGAAATTTTTAAAACAATGTGATCATGCTATCAGCAATGAATCACCATGGAAATATTGGAATGCAGTTAAAGTCTTTACTTAATCGATAGAAACCTTCAACAATAATGGCAAAAATGATGTAACAAAGTGCCACAAAAAGGGTTTCGGTTAAAAATCATAAATCAATGTGATTATCTGCAAGAAATTGCAAATGCTACGTTGAAGTTACCATTTGATCAATTGAAAACAACAATGACGAAAAGTTACTATTTGATCTCTATAGGTTTTTCATTAAAACTTTTAAAATAATGCGATCACGCTATCAGGATGGAATAATAGTTTTAATGTTAAAATGAAATTAGCCCTTAATCAAGAAAGAGTTTTATAACAATAAAAAAATAAAAGTTCACAATTAATCAATGAAAGATTTCAATTAAAGTTTTAAAAGCAATGCAATCATTCAGTGAATAACAATTAAAATATCTAAATAACTACTTGATCAATAAAAACTTTAAGTGACAATGGCAAGAGATGAAGTTACCAATTAACCAATAAAGGTTTTTAATTAAAAAATTTAACACAGTGTAACAATGAGTGTTTAAAACAATGTGATCACTCTATCAGAAAGGAATAACTATTATAAACAATGTACAAATTAAATTACTGCTTAATCAAATAATGGTATTACTAATTGATAAAAAATGTATCTTGATTATAATTTTTAAAAAAAGTTACTTGCTTGGATTATAAGAAAGTTTTAATTAAAAATAGTTATGAATTTTCCTCATGAAAACTATTATTTGCAACTAACTATAATTAATTCATAATAATTAAATTAATAATTATTTTTAAAAGTAGGGCTTGGTGATTCTATATTTTATATTAAGCATTTCTGAAATTAAGCATTGCTTACATCAATTTATTTTGCAGATATTTTTACTGGAGAGTTATGATATCTAAGCATTTAAAAATTATATATTAATTCTTCTAAAGAAATGCAGATTCTCCCATTGGTATTTAAACTTAAACGAGGAAAATTTTAAAGAGAAAATAATGTGATATTTTTTAATTTGGTGTTATTTAAAATAAAACTATTTACATAAATAGTAGAAAATTTAAAAATATTATTTAAAAAAAACTGAGACTAAAATAGGAAATCTTAATTTGGCTATATTTAAATGAAAAATCATTTGGAAACTATATTACTATCATTTGGAGAAAAAAAAAACATTTTAAAATCATTTTAAAAACTTCATTCATAAAGTAAAACTCCTTGAAATGATTCACTTTTTAGGTATATTTTTAATTTTATTTTATTTTGGAAATGAGAGAATGGTAGATGTAAAATATGTTACGTGATTTGATGTATTCAAATGGATTCTGCAAGTTTAGTTTTGGCAAGTTAACATTAAAACGGACAACAATTAATCTGCATTTCTAGTTGTAAATCATCAATATTTTTATTGAAACATTCTGTTCTATTTTTTTATTAAGAATGTTAATATGTTCCTAGAACGAAATGATGCAACACACTATAAAGTTTTTAAGAAATGATTTATAACTATTTTTATAAACAAAAAAGTGAATATAAAATTGGTTTTCTGAATTATATATTTCAATATTCTGCAATAACAAGTACACAATTGCAAACTTATTGTTTATTTTCTGCGAAGGTTGTTTTTCTTATTTTAATTGAACTGTTAGAATAAAATAGGAGGTCATAATTACGTAAAATAAACAAAAATTAAAAAATAATGATAATAGTTCAATTAGTTTCTGAAAATACATTTTAAGATACTGTATAAAAGATGTTTTCCTACCAAAAAATATACATATGTCATAAAACAACCATAAAGTAGACTGGGAGCACAGAAATTACTGTTTATATGAAAATAACCGTTATCTGTACTTTTTGTCAAATCTAATTTATTTGAAATTAACCATACATGTATATATTTCATTTCTCTAAAATGGCAAATATAAAATTGTAAACTTTTTGTTTATTTTATAAGTAGATTGTCATTTTTTTATTTTAATTAAACTATTAGAATAAAATCGGAGATCTTAATTATGTTGAATAAGCAAAAATCAAAAAATAACAATAACAGTTTTTTCGTTTTTAAAATACATTTTAAGAGACATTTTCTAGTCACAAAACAAGCATAAGGTACACTGGAAACATAAAAATAACCGTTTTTATGAGAATAACACTTATCTGTAATTATTGTCAAAACTAATTTATTTGTAACTATTTATAACTGTATATACTTCAAGTTTCAACAATATTTAATACAACTTTGCAAACTTTTTGTTTATTTTATAGGAGATTGTTTTTTTGTTTATTTTATTTGAATTGTAGCTAAAATATGAGATCTTAATTACGTAAAATAAGCAAAAATTAAAAAAATTACATTAGGAGTTTTATTTGTATTTTAAAATACATTTAACAGACACTTTTCTACCAAAAATATGCATAAATTATAAAGCAAGCAAAAGTAAACTGGGGGGGGGGGATTAAAATGACTGCTTCTATGAGAATGACCATTATCTATAAGTATAGTCAAAATTCATTTATTTGCAACTAACCATAATGATGAACTTATTGAAAGCTTATTGAATTGAATTGAAGATGAATTGAAAACTTATTGTTCAGTTTTTTTAAGATGGTTTTTCTTATATTAATTGAACTGTTAGACTAAAAATAGGATATTTTAATTAATCAAAATAAACAAAAATTTAAAATACTGTTTTTATGTGAATGACCAATGCCTATGATTATAGTCAAAACTAATTCATTTACAACTAACCATAACTGTAAAAATTTCATTGTTCTAAAATATCTAATACAGAATTTTAAATCTATTTATTTTATGTGATGATTGCTTTTTCTCATTTAATTGAATTTTTAAGCTAAAATTGAAGATTTAATTACGTAAAATAAACAAAAATTGAAAAAAAAAATTTAATTTTAACTTTTGTTTTTAATATTTTAATTTAACTGTTAAGCTAAAATATAAAATTTTAATCCTGTGTACTAAACTAAATTTGAAAAATAATAATACTAATTTTATTAGTTTTTAAATAACATTTTTAAACATACTTTCTAGTTGAAAAATAAGCATAAGTCATAAAACAAGCATTAAGTACAATGGGGGTATTAAAATAACTGTTTTTATGAGAATGACATTTTTATAATTATAGTCAATACTAATTTATTTGCATATAACCATAATTGTATACATTTCAATGTTCTAAAATAGCTTTCACATAGTTGCAAACTTATTGCTTATTTTAAGAGAAGATTGTTTTTCATATTTTAATTTAGCTGTTAAGCTAAAATGTAAGATATTAATCTCTTATACTAGACAAAAATTGAAAAATAATAATACTAATTTTATTAGTTTTTTAGAATACATTTACTTTAAAACACATTTTATAGCCAAAAAATATGCATATATCATAAAACAAGTAAAAAGTAAACTAGGGGCATTAAAAAGACTGTTTTTAGGAGAATGAATTTCTTATAATTATAGTCAAAACTAATTTGTTTGCAACTGACTATAGTAGTATAGATTTCAATAATCTAAAATAGCTAATACAAAATTGTAAACTTGTTGTATATTATCTGAGAAAATTGTACTTTTTTATTCTAATTAAACTGTTAAGCCGAAATAGGAGATTTTAATTGTTTAAAATGAACAAAAATTGAAAAAAATAACATTAATTTTATTAATTTTTTAAAATACATCTTACTTTTTCCATTCAGAAAATATGTATAAGGCATAAAACAAGCAGAAAATTCACTGTTTGCATTTAAATAACTGTTTTCATGAGTATGAACTTATCTATAATTATAGTCAAATTTTATTTATTCGCAAATAACCATAATTGTTTAATATCGCAACTGTATAAATAAAACTTTTAAATTTGACTTACATTCTTATCCAACGTGAAGCCAAGTTGATATTGAATATAATCTCTTAATTTCTACCTAACCCTTCAATCGGGTAAACATAGTTTTTGATAAGAGAAATATCTGCTTTCTATTACGTTCACGCGTTGAGATAACGCCTTCATATTCAAATTGTTTAGTATATATTGTTAGTCATACTCATAAAAACATATTTTTAAACATTCAGAAACATTAACAAATCTTCAAGAAAAGCTGAGAACAGGAAGCTGAGAACTTCCTTACAACGCCGCTCTAAAATATAGTATTCAAAAAAATTTTTCAAGGTTATTTTCGAAAGATAATTTTTTTTTCTATCGGCGAATGTTACATGTATTCTTGATTTGATAATACGTGACTCAATTTTCTAGTAACAGAGTAAAAAACGGCAGTTTGTACTTGAAGTTATAGTTTCACTCAGGGCTCGAAAAACGGCCCGTCCGCCTGTCCTCGGCGGTCAAAAATTCCCCGCGGACAACGAATTTCTCGAATCCGACGTCCGCGCGGACTGCCATTCTCCCGTTAATGTTCGTGATACATTCTCAATTTTTGTTATCCTGCAAAAGTCTAGCTCCTCACTTCTAAAATGACCCTCTAATCTAGATATACAGCAACATACTGTGTATGGAGGAATTGATGTTTTCTCTGTCTGGGAGCACTGTAGTGGTTGAAAGGGGCTTTTCAGCAATAAACTTACAAAAAAAAACAGATTACGTACCTTAAACAAGTAGAGTTATAAACGCAATTATGAATCTCTACCTAAATGGAAAACCCCTTTCAGATTTCTGTGCAGAAACCTCAGTAAATCATTGGCTTGATTGTGGAACTGGCATACGTCATATTTGATTCATTTAATAAACGCAGTACCCTCGGATAAATTGACATTCCAGATAACATGACCTTTGTCATTTAAATTATTTCATGAAAGAAATACTAGGTTACTATTAGTAACCTAGTATATACTATATAATGTAATGCGTATTACTGTATAATGTAATCCTAGTAACTACTAATTCATTGTGCAATGTATATAAATGTTTGTAATAAATAAGAGAAAATTATATTTTTATTTATTTAGAAGCGACGGGTTAGTTTCAAAGGAGGACGGGTACATTGTTGGACAAGCCGTCCTCGGGGACGGGTAAAATTTCGGAGTTTTTCAAGCCCTGGTTTAACTTATGCTCTAAGTTTTTTTTTAACCGAAAACGTATTGATCATTCTGGTAAGGAATTTCAAGGAGAGATTTAAATTTTGAAAAATATATTCTTATTTCCACAGATAAAATTTCGCACTGAATTGGCATAATACCGATTGCGTAGATGTTAAGCGGTCCTTCACAGTCGACATTTTTGACAAATAAAAAATTAAATAAAATAAAGAAATAACCATTAGAAACACTACGCATCCACACATATACACATACAGATAGATTCAAAAATGTTAAATGCATGCAAACATAATATATCGATGTCTTTGAAAAAAGTTTAAAACATATTGCTTACGTTTTGTTAATGTAGTAAAGTAGTAATTCTTTTTTTAAAAATATACTTTGAAGATGCATTTTTTGCCTCTTTTGTACGTTCAGACAAAGAATATACATAGGAGAAAAAGGCTAGCTCCGATAGACATAATGTAAACCGGTTCCCCAATGCTTGGTGTGGTCTTTGTGTATAAAGGAAAAAGCAACATTTAATGGCACAGCAGCATATGTTTTTGAAACGGGTTTCGTTCTCCCCCCCTCTCCTCCCAATCACCGCTGGGGTTGGGGAGGTGATGAAAGGTTTTATCCTTTAATTTATTGTTGGTTTGCTCTCCATTTTTCCACTCCGTCTAGCTATGGAAACAAAAATAGCACATTTCAGGGAGGGTAGCTTGTCTTTATTCTAGGGCCAACACTATAGACTGACGAAAAAGATCCCCTTTCGCTCGCCGATCCGAGTCAAAACCTCTCCAAAACAATAGCTTGGAATAGTTATACTTCGTTACCATAGTCACCGTCACTGTTCCAGACGAATGGCAAGGGGAGTTCTTACTTTAGACAAACTATACATGTAGATACCGAGTATATACGTCATCCAACTACCGGTTCACAGCTGACGTACCTCCTGACTGTCACTCTGCTTCTTATGCGCATGCGCTGGATTATAGGACACATGATATTCTGCTATATTTAAGTATGCTGCTCACCCTGTAAGTTGTTTTTCTGGTATAGCATACAGCGCTGAGAAGTTTCTCGCGTTAGTTACGTATTCGAAGAGCTGGACTTCTTCTCCTTTCTATATTCTTCGGCTCAGGGTCAGATCAGATTATATGTCCATAAATTTGATTCAGAGGATGGACTTGTAATAATTTTGCAAGTTAAATTTATTTTAATGAGTTAGATATTTGAAAACTTCTAAAATCTGAGCAGTTTCAGCAAAAAAAAAAANAAAAAAAAAAAAAAAAAAAAAAAAAAAAAAAAAAAAAAAAAAGAGATTTTGGGTTCCATTTCCTCTTTAATTTAATCCTCCTTTGCTAAAATAAATAAATATTTATATGTATAAATAAAACTGATTGCTTTGAGGAAATTCAATGTGTAACTATTTTACTTCGAAATCACTCTTTTCAACTATTTATTTCTTATTTGGAATTTTTGATTCGGTTTGTGATTCTAAGTTTTAAAATAACACAGCAGGGGCGTATAGAAATCTGAATCTAAAAATAAATCTGCTCAAAAAGTTAAACGATCATTTGTACTGTGCTCCAAAAGAAGCAGATCATCCTTAATAACTTTTGATCTAACGATCGGATCTTCACGTTCTGGGACTCATTCTTAATGATTCGAGAGGGTGATCTCAAATATTAATTAATTAGTGCGGAAGATAAATTAGGTTACGAAATCAGACGGATTTAGATTTCTGACCCACAAAATATATAGGGAATAGTCGCAATCTGGAAAATATGGTCCCAATAGTTTAGTAAGGAGAGCGATCAAAGGTTTGGACTCCTTAATATTAATTTTTATGTATTTCAATGTAGCTCGAGAACTTTTTAAGCGAATTGAAACGTTTTTGCACACAGTTATGAAATTCGTATATCCAAAGACAATTTCAAGCAAAAAAGAAAAATTATTGTCAGTGTTTATTATTTTTTAACTTTTTTAATAAATAATAGTCGAAGTTTTTTTTACATAAAAGTAAAGCATGTAATTTTGCATGGCAAAATATACAATTTGAGCGAAATCGGTTGAATACTTCTTGAGAAAAAGAATTTTAAAGTAGTCACATGTTTAATATTTGAATTTTCAAATATTAAAACTATTCAACCGATTTCACTCAAATTTTGTATTTCGCCATGTAAAATTTCCATTTTTAAAATGATGTAAAAATTGTATTCATTACAATTCAAAATATTTTCGACTATTATCTAATAAAAGAATAAAAAATATTAAATATTTGCAAAAACTTGGATAAACGAATTTTATAATTGCGTGCAAAAATTTTCAATTCGATTGAAAAGTGTTCGAGATATAGCAAAATACGCAAAAAGTAAAATTAACATTAAGGGATCCAAACTTTGAACCACGTCCTGACAAAACTATTGGGATCATATCATTCAGATTTAAGCCATATTTCCTTATATTTTGGAATCCGAGTCCGTGGGAAAAAGGTACGTTTATTCAAAGAAAATACGTTTTTGTGTATAATTTTATAATTTAAAATATCTCCTGCATAAATTAATTAGCATATTTGAGGTCACTTCCTCGAACTATTAAGATTGTGTCCTAGAAAGCAAAGATCTTTGGATCAAAAGTTATTCAGGGTGATCATTTTTTTTTCTCTCTTTTTTTTCGAGCACTGTATTGCGTTAATTGTTAGGGGGTTGGAGAAACTCTGATTAAGAATATTATGTTATATTTGAATAATCTAAGATGTCGGTGAAAAATATAATGTCAATTTATAAAAGTTTAAAAACGAAAATACGAATGTAAGGTTCTTCATTATAATTGGTAATAATTTTAGAAAAATTAACAATAAAATATGATTTTACATTATATGATAAATAATGTAAAATTTTATAAATTTATTATGATACCTTAGAGCGTGGCATAAGAAATCATTTATTCAGTTAAATTTGCTTTTCAGTTCTGTATATTTTACTAAATCTGTGATAATAGGAATTATGATTTTCAAAACCAGAATTTCTTTTGAACCGTTATGTTTTGAACGGTAAAATAATCAAATAAAAGATATAAATACGGTATATTTTGGTTTTTAATACCAGAAATGTAGTTTTTTTTATCAGAAATGTCAATAAGATACAGTACAGTAATTTTACTAGAATTTTTTTCTCCGTGCTGAGCTCTTAAGGATTTTTCACAAGAAGGCGAAACAAAATTATGTGATTATCAGCCTTGGATAGTTACATTAACTTTTCAAATCTTAATTTTTTGCTTTTGTTCAATTGTCGAATACAATTAAGATCGACGATGCTGAATAATTACCTAAGCGTAAATTACCCAAAAGCTAAGATATTTATAAAAAATCTCAAATGAATGAAACGTTTGATGCTAAAATACTTTTATGAAATTCTGACTACAAAACTCTTTAGGTTCATCTTTACAGAAAAAAATCTGTTAAAATTTTTGAATGAATAAAAATATGCCCATCATTTTGAATAATTTCTCTTTTATTATCTTACTTCATAGTCCTTAAAACATGACTAAATATTAATATCGTAGACTTAAAAATGCTTTATTTACGTAAATTGAGTTCTTAAAAGTATGAACTGCAAAAGTAAGTACAAAGAATTTTTTTCTCCCAAACATTGAAAAATTTTATTACGTGAATTAGCTTTATTTATGCTTTGTAAAAACCTTGAATGGTCCGTAAATTTCTTATCAGCAGATATATTTTAGAGACGGCCCCTTAATTTTTAAAAACTTGATTTTTCTTTAGCATAACAACTATTTCGGAGTAATANCTCCATGTTCCCACAACAAATCAATACCTCTGGGGGTACTGATCCAGGAGTTTCCTTGTCTTCTGGATTGGTTCAAAATTACAAGGCTACGGAGTTGAACATTAGTAGTCGTAAACCCATGAAATTGGGTCGGCTGTTCAACGACGGTTATAAAATAAAATAAAAACATATTGCTTACGTTTTGTTAATGTAGTAAAGTAGTAATTCTTCTTTGAAAAATATATTTTCTAAGACTCATTTTTTGCCTCTTACCTACGCTCAGACAAAGAATATACATAGGAGAAGAAGGCTAGCTTAGATAGACATAATGTAAACCGGTTCTCCAATGCTTGGTGTGGTCTCTGTGTATAAAGGAATAAGCAACATTTAAGGGCACAGCAGCAGATGTTTTTGAAACGTATTTTCACCCTCTCCTCCCAATCACTGCTGTGGTTGGGGAGGAGATGAAAAGTTTTTTCGTTTGATTTATTGTTGGTGTGCTCTGCATTTTTTCATTCCGTCTAGCTATGAAAATAAGAATGGCACATTTCAGGAAGGGTAGCTTCTCCTCATTCTAGGGCCAACACAATAGACTGATGAAAAAGATCCCCTTTCGCTCACCGACCCGAGTCAAAATCCGTCCGAAACAATAATTTGGAATAGTTATACTTCGTTACCATAGTCACCGTCATGGGTCCAGACGAATGGCAAGGGGAGTTCTTACTTCAGACAAACTATACATGCAGATACCGTGTATATACGTCATACAACAACCGGTTCACAGGTGACGTACCTCCTGACTGTCACTCTGCTTCTTATGCGTATGCCCTGGATTATAGGACATATGATATTCTGCTATATTTAAGTATGTTGTTCACGCTGTAAGTTGTTTTTCTGTTATAGCATACAGTGCTGAAGTCTCTCGCGTTAGTTACGTATTCAAAGAATTGTACTTCTTCTCCTTTCTATATTCTTCGGTTCAGGGTCAGGTCAGATTATATGGCGATAAGTTTGATTTGTAGAAAGGACTTTATAATTTTACCAGTTAAATTTATTTGAATATGTAAGATATTTGAAAACTTCTAAAATCTGAGCAGTTTCAGCAGATGTAGTAAAAGGTGTATTAAAATTAAAAAATAAAATAAACAACTGTTGTGAAACTTTAGCAGTAATAAAGCAATACTATCCCCCCCCTAAATACATAAATAATTTAGGAGTGCAGAAAATAATTTTTTTGTTCCATTTCCTCTTTAATTTGCTAAAATAAATAAATATTTATATACATAAATAAAACTAATTGCTTTGAGGAAATTCAACGTGTAACGTGTATGAAAAAATTTTTTACTTCAAAATCATTCTTTATATTGATTAACTATTTACTTATTATTATATTTAAGCTATATTTAAGTATGTTGTTCACCCTGTAAGAGGTTTTTCTGTTATAGCATACAGCGCTGAGAAGTTTCTCGCGTTAGTTACGTATTCGAAGAATTGTACTTCTTCTCCATTCTATATTCTTCGGTTCAGGGTCAGGTCAGATTATATGGCGATAAGTTTGATTTGTAGAAAGAACTTTATAATTTCACCAGTTAAATTTATTTGAATATGTAAGATATTTGAAAAAATCTAAAATCTCAGCAGTTTCAGCAGATGTAGTAAAAGCTGTATTAAAATAAAAAAAATAAAATAAACAACTGTTGTGAAACTTCAACAGTAATAAAGCAATACTATCCCCCCCCCCCAAATACATAAATAATTTAGGAGTGCGGAAAATAATTTTTTTGTTCCATTTCCTCTTTAATTTGCTAAAATAAATAAATATTTATATGCATAAATAAAACTAGTTGCTTTGAGGAAATTCAATGTGTAACGTGTATGAAAAATTATTTTACTTCAAAATCATTCTTTTCATTGATTAACTATTTACTTATTATTCGGAATTTTTGATTTGGTTTGTGATTCTGAGTTTTAAAATAACACAGCGGGGGCGTATAGAAATCTGAATCGAAAAAAAGCTGCCCAAAAAGTAAAACGATAAATTGTACAGTGCGCCAAAAGAAACAGATCACCCTTAATAACTTTTGATCCAATGATCGGATCTTCAAGTTTTGGGTCTCATTCCTTATGATTCGAGAGGGTGATCTCAAATATTATTTAATTAGTGAAGAAGATATATTAGGTTACGAAGTTCGACACAAAACATACTTTCTTTGAATAAGCGTCACTTTATTTCGACGGATTCAGATTTCTGACCCCCTAAATATAGGGAGCAGTTGCAAGCTGGAAAATAAGATCCCAATAGTTTGGTCTGGAGAACGACCCAAGGTTTGAACCCCTTAATATTAATTTTAATTTTTTTGTACTTCAATATAGCTCGAGAAGTTTTTATGCGAATTTAAACATTGAATTTGATTTTGCACACACTTATAAAATTCGTATATCCAAAGATAATTTCAAGCAAAAAATAATGTTTTGTAAGTATTTATTACTTTTTACTATTTTAATAAATAATAGTTCAAAAAAGTTGTAAGGTGTACAATTTTTTACATAATTTTAAAGCATGTAATTTTACATGGCAAAATGCACAATGTGAGCGAAATCGGTTGAATACTTCCTGAGAAATCGAATTTTAAAGTAGTCACATGTTCAATATTTGAATTCTCAAATATTAAAACTATCCAACCGATTTCGCTCAAATTTGTATTTTGCCATGTAAAATTTCATTCGTTGAAATGATGTAAAAATTGTATTCCTTACAATTCAAGATATTTTCGACTATTATCTTATAAAAGAATAATAAATATTTGCAAAAACTTGGATAAATGAATTTTATAATTGCGTGCAAACATTTTCATTTCGCTTGAAAAGTTTTCGAGATAAAGCAAAATCAAGGGGTCATTAGCATTAAGGGGTCCAAACTTTGGACCGAATTCCTGACAAAACCATTGGGATCATATCTTATTAAAGCCATATTAAAGCCATATTTCCCTATATTTTGGAATCCGTGGGAGAAAGGTACGTTTATTCAAAGAAGATACGTTTTTGTGTATAATTTTATAATTTAAAATATCGCCTGCATAAATTAATTAGCATATTTGAGGTCACTTCCTCGAACTATTAAGATTGTGTACTAGAACGCAAAGATCTTTGAATCAAAAGTTATTCTGGATGGTCATTTTTTTCTCTCTTTTTTTCGAGCACTGTATTAAGTAATTGTTACGGGCTTGGAGAAACACTGATTATGAATATTACGCTATATTTGAATAATCTAAGATGTCGGTGAAAAAGATGATGTCAATGCATAAAAGTTTAAAAACGGAAATATGAATGTAAGGTTCTTTATTATAATTGGTAATAATTTTAGAAAAATTAACAATAAAATATGATTTTACAATATATGATAAATAATGTAAAATTTTATAAATTTATTCTGATACCTTAGAGCGTGGCATAAGAAATCATTTATTCTGTTAAATTTACTTTTCAGTTCTGTATATTTTACTAAATCTGTGATAATAGAAATTATGATTTTCAAAACCAGAATTTCTTTTGAACCGTTGTGTTTTGAACGGAAAAATAATCAAATAAAAGATACAAATACGGTATATTTTGGTTTTTAATACCAGAAATGTAGCTTTTTTTTTATCAGAAATGTCAATAAGATACAGTACGGTAATTTCACTAGAATTTTTTTCTCCTTGCTGAGCTCTTAAGGATTTTTCACAAGAAGGCGAAACAAAATTATGTGATTATCAGCCTTGGATAGTTACATTAACTTTTCAAATCTTAATTTTTTGCTTTTGTTCAATTGTCGAATACAATTAAGATCGACGATGCTGAATAATTACCTAAGCGTAAATTACCCAAAAGCTAAGCTATTTATAAAAAATCTCAAATGAATGAAACGTTTGATGCTAAAATACTTTTATGAAATTCTGACTACAAAACTCTTTAGGTTCATCTTTACAGAAAAAAATCTGTTAAAATTTTTGAATGAATAAAAATATGCCCATTATTTTGAATAATTTCTCTTTTTTCATCCTACTTCATAGTCCTTAAAACATGACTAAATATTAATATCGTGGACTTAATGCTTTTTTTTACGTAAATTGAGTTCTTGAAAGTATGAACTGCAAAAGTAAGTACAAAGAATTTTTATCTCCCAAACATTGAAAAATTTTATTATGTGAATTAGCTTTATTTATGCTTTGTAAAAACCTTGAATGGTCCGTAAATTTCTTATCAGCAGATATATTTTAGAGACGGCCCCTTAATTTTTAAAAACTTGATTTTTCTTTAGCATAACAACTATTTCGGAGTAATATTTCTTATCACAAAAATATATTAAAACCCGTTCACTATAAAAAATTCATGGCATTCTGAATGCAGCATTACTAAAATTTATTTTACCGTAAACTCCATTTTTACCATAATTTTTACAGTTATTTTCATTGTAATATTGCTAAACAACTGTGATTCACTAAATATTACAGTAAAAATGACGGGATAAAATTTTAGGGTGAAAATGGATTTTACGGTAAAATGAAATTTACAAATAATGCGCTTAGGGTGCCAATATTTTTTACCGTAATTCATTCCGTAATTTTTACAGTGTTGTGTTGTATATATATATATATATGAAATTCAATGTGTAACGTGTATG
>NC_092213.1:23346987-23349756 GCF_043381705.1 Parasteatoda tepidariorum
TCAGGGTGATATATATATATATATACTCTTTAGGTTGTAAGGATAGCTCACGATAGCTTTATATTAAATATTTGATCAATTTGCCGAGTTCAAAATAATAGTTGTTAAATCCTATATTACATACATAAAACATATCTGGGCCAGTTTGAATTTCATGTTAACCAATTATTACTAGAAAACATGAAATTAAAATAGGTTAGAAAAATAAAAATATCGTTTCAAATGCTCTCGAGCAGCCAGCCCATAATGGGGAGTTGCCTCTAGCGATGTACGGTACATTGCTATGCAATTCTCAATCCGTTTGATCTGATCTTTCCCCGAAAATATTCTACATACGCATTAGTTGTTAGTTTTCAAATTCCTTTAGTCTAATTTTGAAAACTTCTTTTCCTTAAATTCTTTTTTTCTTAATTAATTCCTAATTCGTTTTTTTTTTAAAGAATTCCTTAGTTTTTTTTTTAAATGTTTTTATTCTGCCAAAAGAGCCAAAAAAACGATAAATGTTATCATTGTCTCTAATATTTTGGCAGTTTTGACCATTTTTTTCCCTCAATGTACTTAGCTATTTTCCTGATCTTAACATTTTGGCGAACCATTTTAAGCAAAGCAAAACAAGATAAAAAAAATTCTTTTTTCAACATTCTAAAAGAGGTCTTTAACTCATAAGTTCCTTTCTTTTCCTTCTCATTCATCGGTAGCTTTGTGACCACAAAGCTTGCTTTGCTTGCTATTAAAACCAATTTGTTTGTTTGTTTTTTTGTTACACACTGAAGCTTAATCATATCTCAGACTCATTCTTGAATAGTGGACTCAAACAAAGTAGTTGAAGAAATGAAATGCACAAACATACATTAGAAATGTTTATTCATAAAACATTTTAATTTCAAATTGATTGTTTAAAACTATTTTTCAATACAATAACAGGTAGTAACATTTCAGTTGTAAGCGATGCAGGTCGAAAAGACCATTCCTGCCACGGAATGGTAATTAATTAACAGACAAGGTTTGTGTCAGATGTCGGCTGAGTTTTCTTTTGCCCAGTAACTGCATCGACACAGTGGCATTTTCTGGTTGTCTCACAGCATTGCTTCTTGTGGTATTTGCCTGATCGGTCACATGTCGGAACATGACATGGCTGAGCAGCTGAAAAAGAGAAGCAAACAAAATTATAATATTTTTTTTCCATCTAGTATTGAGAGTGAAGTACAGTGCTCCTTTATTAAAATGAATAAATATGCAAAATGTACAACAATGTACAAAAGTACAAATAGACAAAAATGAAAGCTTTTTCCCCAAAACAACTTTTGCCCTGGTGGTTGGTTCTGCATTTACAGTTGCTTAATGCGCATTTTAGTGTATCAAAATATCCAACTTACCCCGGATCACATTCTCGAGTGCCCAGCCCTTACCCCATATGTTTTACAATCCATATGTATGGTGCCACTGACTTCAGAACTTCGTGAGATCCTCAACAGTAATGATGTATTGGAGCTTGTGGATACAGTTCTGAAGGCACACGTGGCCATTTAATTGTCCATGGATACGATAAAAAAATCCTTTCGATCTTGTTAAATATGTGCATATAGATCTCATACTGGTAGGAATTAATCTTTGTTGGACGAACATACTAAAGAAAATATGATCCTTTTTGAAGAAGAAAAAGTGCGAATTTGTTTGAATGCAATGGGATACTTGCAAGGGACTTAAGGTGAGTATCTCGATTCTGATGGGTTGTTGAAACGGGGCCATTTGCAACTGTGTTTCCCATTCCATTTTGAGTAAGCCAAGTCAGTCAAGTCACGATTCTCTTAAGAGACACATTCTATATTCTTTTACAAAGATTTCATTTCTTTCACTATATATTTCTTACTTAACACAAGAACAGGCACAAATCCATGCAGAGCATAAACAATCTAATTATAGCTCGAAGTTACCAAGCACAAAAAACAAAAATATATCTCGGTTACTATAAAATACATAAACCAATAATAAATCTAAGAGAAAAAAGATGTAGAAGAAAAAAAAGTATATTTTAACAAATTCGATGAGCGATGCGCTGTTGTATTTAATTAACTTCACGTGAATTAACATTCTAACAGATGTGGGCAAACATGCCTTGACTTTAACACGTCATCTTGTTTACAAATTATCATCTGGTGCTGAGGTCATAGGTCACGTGTCAGTGTATCAGTGATCGTCTTTTTCTCGAGTTGCAGGTACCCAATTATTATAATCTCTCCGTACAGATTATTCTCTTATGTGGCGCCATAAACTTGTATTATTCAATCCATTGGCAGCGCTATAGCTATTTATTAATTTTGTTAGGTTGTCTCAAGCAATAATTTAAGTAATGTTAAAAAATTTATTATACATTAAATATTTATTTAGATTCATTTTGTAGCCGGCCAGGTGGCCGAGCGATTAGCGTGCCTGACTGCGGAGCCAGTGGCTGCGGGTTCGAATCCCGCTCTGGGCACGGATGTTCTTTCTCTCTCTTTGTGTTCTATGTCCTTTCTTCTTTATGTGTGACCCGCCCAATAAACGGGCTTGTGGTTGGGTGACATGGGCGACGCTGCTCCACAGCCATGGAGCAGCCACAGGTGCCCACTGGGTAACGAGAAGAGGGTAGCAGTTCTGGCACTTTCTGAAGCCAATGGACAATAGTTCCAAGCGTCTGCCATTAAAAAAAAAGATTCATTTTGTTAAGTTCTTTTAAGTAAAAATTTAACTATTGTTGAATTGTATGTTAAATGATTAGTCAAAATAATT
>NC_092213.1:23350256-23429731 GCF_043381705.1 Parasteatoda tepidariorum
CTCACTTTAATTAAATAATAAAAAATAACAAATAATTATTAAAAATTATTTTCCTCATGAAATTATCTTTGGGTAAATGAGTTTTATGAGTGGGTGCAATTTTTTTTGAATTGCTTCATTAGTTTTTAAAAAATGACTGAAAACGCAAAATTAACATTAAGGGGCCCGAACTTTGAATCGCTCTCCTGACCAAACTATGGGGACCACATTTCCCAGATTGCGGCTACCCCCTATATTTTGAAGATGAAAAATCTAAATATGTAAAAAAAAATGTATGTTTATTCAGAGAAAGTACGTTTTTGTGTCTGATTTCGTAACTTAATTAATAGTTAGCACTAATTAATTAGNTTTTTTTTTTTTTTTTTTTTTTTTTTTTTTTTTTTTTTTTTTTTTTTTTTTTTTTTTTTTTTTGCGGACTGTACATTAAATCTGTCAAGTCGCAGAAGTCCTCCATGTTCCCATAACAAATCAAACCTCTGGGGGTACTGGATTGGAGATCGATCATTCTCTGATTCAGGTTAAAATTACGATCTGTGGAAGAATGAATGGATGTATTAATGGGTCCGCCCTATAAAAAGCAGGTGTGAAGTTTGGTGTGGCAGAATTCGTATTCTTGACCATAGATGGCACCACTGAAAAAAAGAAGCGCAAACTTTGCCTTAAATTTACTCGGTGTTACCAAGTAGGCTTGCGCGCGTGGCAAGTGGCATTAGAACCAATCAACCAACCAAACATGCATCTCATTGCATAAAAAAAGATACTCGCTGGGACGGCATAAGCCTGATCTGATCTGTAGGGCCACGAAGAAGAAGAATTTTACAGTACAGTGTCTAGGATTAGAAATATAATGTTTAAAGTACCGTATTTTCTTGTATTCAAAAAAAATATATACGCATTATCACAAGGACGCATTAGCACAATCATACTTAATCTTTGACTATAGCTTTACATTTTCATCTCTATCATTGAATTAGCGCAAGAAGATTATTATTATTTAGGATAATTTTCATTTTTGAAACGAAAACATTTTAAAATAGTTAAATAAAATGTTTAAATAATATAATAGCATACTTACTAAGAACATGTTTTGTTGCATTTTCGTAGTATATATGTTGCGGTGTGTTGGTAGTATATATGTTCTAGAAGAAAAATACTTTTACAATATTTCAAATAAAAGTGGAGCTACTTTAATTCAGTGATAAATATACTGATTTTGGCTCTTAGAAAAACAAAAGAAATCTTTAAACAAAATAGAAATATTAAAAGTTTCTAAACTTTCGCAATGTCTAAAAATAGTAAATTGACTCAGAAAAAAAAACAAAAAATATATATAATATCTAGTTAGAGTAATATAGTAATTATAACAATCTTATAATATTATATCAGCATATTAAAATCAAGTGCTAACTGGACGGGCTAATTTTCTCAACTTAAACGTTACAACGAAAACGTTTTAAATGATTTAAAGTGACATGAAGTAGAACATATTGCGATGCCTTCTGTTTTTATTAATAAGTGAGAGATAGAATGCTCTTTTAAGCAGCAAAAAATCTCATTCTTGATCTCCAAATTACACTTGAATAAATAACTGTACATTTTACAGAAGAAAAATACATTTTCCTCAGAAAAAAAAAACTTTTTAAGGAAAAATAGAGACTTTTACCTGGTATTTAAGCACAGTAAAAAATTTCCCCTTTTTTTGCAGATTTAGTACGTTTGACGGTCTAAAGCTGTTTTGTTGAGAAAACGGTTTTTCTCTGTTTTTTCTTCCTTATCATAGACGGATTAAAACAATCAGTTCAAATTCTAATTTTTGCCATGCAGCTTCGCTTACCGTACAATAACTCTATTTTTTTTAAAATCATTTTACGATTATTTACTATACTTGCTCCTATTTTCCATCTAAAATTTATGATTTTGAACATCGTACATATGAAACTACGCATCGATTTTATTTTTAAACTGATACTGTACATGATGATTACATTTCTTTAGATATACTTTTTTTAGTTAAGTTTAGCTCAACTTGCCAGACATTATCATACGGTGCCCCAGTATAGTTCTAAGCGTTTTTACACTTAAATTTTATTTCAATTAAGTAAGACTTCGAAAATAAAAACAGGTTAAGATTTTTCTTTATACTGAGTCGGTAGCTCAAAAAGGCAAAGCACTCAACACTCAATGAGCTGACCCATATTTGAATTCCAACGTCGATTGGTCGAACGAATGCTGCTGCATCGATCACAATGCTGAGAAATTTATTTTATAGAATTGTCTGTTAACCCTTAACGATCGGTTAATTTCCAAGAAAACTGTCATAAAAGTGTGTTTTTTTTATCCCCGCATCCTTGATTGGTGCTGACATCTAGTTTAAAATAACTTAACTATCAACAATTACCTTAAAAATATCCTGGTACTGCCATCAGGTGTGTAAAATGAGAAATAAAGTGTTTTCTGGACAAAAGAAATGAATTATTTTATTCTTATAGGCACGTTACCACTGAACACTCCTGCCCGGAAATATCACGGGAGGGAGAAATGGAGGGCGAAACCTCCCCCCGTCATTTTCAAGGGAGCGAGAAGGAAGGAGTTAAAATTTACAGAATTTGTTTGTTCAAATACGAGTAATTATCTACTTAAACAGGTGTTTGCAGTTATTTTTTTTACTACTTTACAGTGTACAAAAAAAATCTGAAAGCTTTTTGAATAAGAGTACAAAGTGTTTGAGTAATTTCTTTGTTTTTAAAATAGTTAAGAAGATTTTTTAACAGACATATATAAAAATGACTGTGGCTTAAATGACCCGAAACACTCAATATGTAAGTTTCTTACGACATAAACACAAAATTAGTTTTTTCAATGATAGAAGAATAAATCTGTAAGCTATGAACTTATTGGAATATATATACATTTCCTTTAAAATTAAGTATCCTGATATTTCCATTAAAATAATGTATCAATAATTTCAATATTTAACTCTGTTATTATATTGCATNAGTATTGCAGAATTAACTAAGAAATTTGATACATTCATTACAAGGAGTAGATCTCAAGATAAATCTGTAACAGCTCGAGACCGTAGCCGTTCGAGATCCCAATCTTCTCGTTATAAGTTATGTTGGTACCATTTTAAATTTGGAAACAAGGCACATCGCTGTGTTAAACCTTGCCAATTTCAAAAACCAACAAATACTTCGGAAAACTAACGGGCCAGTCGATTGAAGAGGCCAACGACTACGGCCATCCAAATTGCCGCCTCTTTCTTTTTGACAAGTCAAGCAAAAGGCACTATCTTATTGACACCAGGGGTACCTTTTCATAGATGACGGTTGTGGTGCGCAAGAGCAATAACATAACAAGCATTTATATTTTAGTTTTATGAAAAATAAAAACAACGTTGCTAAGACAACTCAATAATAATAATTACTATATTGACGTTCCAGACATTGGGATGTAAAAGTATTAATGGATTTATATATTTTATATTAACTTGTAAATAACTGTGTATATTAAATGTTGTGATGTCTCCAATTTACTTCGTTTTTATTTATCCAAAATCGCACATAGTAGGAAGATAGAAAACCTTCCCTTACAAATGTATCAATAATTTCAATATTTAACTCTGTTATTATATTGCATTGAAATAATAGCAAACATTCGCTATTTTAATAATTAACTTTAAAATTTGAAGAATTTTTCTGAAAAATAAGATCATTTATATGAATTAAAATATGTAAATAGTAAGTAATTTTTTTTCATCATTATAAAAGTTACTGAAAGTGATTAGGTAGAAACTAAAGTCCCTTTTATTTCTTTAATCTCTTTAATTATTCCATTGTAACTACCACCATGACTTACACTGCAAATTATACATATTTAGAACGAAAAGATTCCTTGCATTCACTTTTAATAGTAAACTGAAAGAAATGTGAAGAAAAAGAAGCTAATTTTAATCTCTTTTAATAGATTTTTGCTTTTTATTTCACCACTTCTGAGATTGTTAGTCACCAGTGGCATCCATATTATAAGAAAAATATTTTTCTAAGTTAGATATTTTTTTAACAAATATCAGTTTTTTATATTTTTTTTAAAAAAAAATTAGTTTTATAAAAAAATTGCAATTTTAAAGTCTGTCTTTATATGTCTGTTTTTTAATATGTCAATATGACAATAAAACTTTAATAGAATCTAAAGATAGAATAGAAGATTTAGTTTTATTTTTACTGCTTCCTTTCATAATTTTTAAAGTTAGGAGCTTAAGTAAAAAATAATCTTTTAAGCACCCTGACTCCTAAATTTTCCTATTTTGGTTCCTTTGAATGAAAATACCATTATACAGAAGTATAAAAATGCTCAAAACGCAGCAGGCTGTAGCAAAACAAATTTATTATTCATTCGCATTCTAAAGTTTTTGCTTTTATCGGAATATAGTATTAAATTTCCAGGCTTATATTTCGATCTAATATCATTGTATTTTAAACCTACTTTTCAATGGAAGGCAGCTAAAAGGTGGAAAAAGCATTCATTTAGTTTCAATTTAAACTGAATTTCGCTTTTTACTCGTTTTTAATCTGATTATGATGAAAGCTTAACTTTAAAAGGATTTGTCAGGGTTCGAAGAATAGATAACTGATTTCTGACGTCTACTGTGACACAAGCTGGTGTCTAAGCGACTGCTGCTTTTTTATGCTACTTTCTGCTAGTAGCGCATACATAAATTATTTACAGCAGTAAAAATTTTCGTTAGTTTGAGACCCATTGACGTCAGGCTAAATGCGGCAGGATTTCAGGGATTACGTTTTATGTAATTTAAATTTATTTTAGTTTCACTCTATTACAGCAATCACCAAACTATTGATCCATACGGACCACCAAGCCGAAAAAATTCTCTATCTCGTGAACCACCGCCTCTTTTTTCAGAAGGAGGAGAAAAGTTCCTCAATTGATTTTATTTTAGTTTCACTCTGTAATTTATTTTATAGTCTCACTCCATAACAGCAATCACCAATCTTTTGATTCGNTAATATCATTGTATTTTAAACCTACTTTTCGATCGAAGGCAGCTAAAAGGTAAGGTATTCATTTAGTTTCAATTTAAACTGAATTTCACTTTTTACTCGTTTTTAATCTGATTATGATGAAAGCTTAACTTTAAAAGGATTTGTCAGGGATCGAAAAATAGATAACTGGCTTTTGACGTCTGTGACACAAGCTGGTGTCTAAGCAACTGCTGCTTTTTATGCTACTTTCTGCTAGTAGCGCATACGTAAATTAATTACAGCAGTAAAAATGTTCGTTAGTTTGAGACCAATCGACGTCAGGCTAAATGCGGCAGGACTTCGGGGATTACCTTTTATGTAATTTAAATTTATTTTAGTTTCACTCTATTACAGCGATCACCAATCTATTGATCCATACGGACCACCAAGCCAAAATAATTCTATCACGTGAACCACCACCTCTCCTTTCGGAGGGAAGAGAAAAGTTCCTCAATTGATTTTATTTTTGTTTCACTCTATAATTTATTTCAGTTTCTTGCTATAACAGCAATCACCAATCTTTTGATGATCCTCACTGCCAACCAAGTTGGAATAATTTTATCTCGTGGCCACAGCCTCTTTTTTCAGAAGACGGAGAAAAGTTTCTCAGTTGGTTTTATTTTAGTTTCACTCTATAACAGCAATCATCAATCTTGATCCTCACGGACCACCACCCCTTTTCTTTTTTTTTTGGAAAGAGGAGAAAAGTTTCCCAATTGATTAGTGTAGGATCTAAAATATCTCCATGCAAAACAAAATTGACTTTTTTTTTTAAATTTGATTTAATTAAAAAGTTATTCAAGATGGCCAGTTTTCAAATAATCACTCTGTACATTTCAAATGAAATTTTTCTTTAACATGATGATCAAGGTTGAGAAAAAAAAAAGTAAATAGATGAAAATTAAAGTTTACTAAACAGTTACAGAAAGAGTAATAACATCCAATCAGTGCAACTTCACTATTTCGTATAGATGGGAAGGTCAAAAATTTGATTAACTCTGCCAAAGTGTGAAACTAGAATAAACTAATCTTTTAGAGCCACTTTGAAAGATTAGTATTTAGTTTTATTTTAAATATAAATCGCGAAAGCAAGTTTGCTCTGTTAGGCGGCCCAAAATATACCCTATACGTTCAGTTGCACATGTTCATTTAACACTTGTTCCTTTCAGTACTTATCAGTTGTTACCTACATTGTTACCTACAGTACTTATGAGTTGTTGCATGTACTTTTATGTTCAGTTAAATACTACTAAAGTTGAAGGTTAAGGCTATTGCTTAAAATCCACTAATTGAATAGGCGGTAAATCAAAAGCTATGCAAATAAATTATTATCCAGTTAAAAAAAGAATTAAGTGAACAATGAAATTTGAACCGATCTATAAAGTAAAAATAGATATATTGATCGATATATCGTAGTGTTTTAGTAATGTAATGCTAAAACTTTTGAAAACGCTAAAAGCATTTTTTTAAATATTATAAATAAACTGCTTTTAAAATATTATTGAATTCAATACTTTCTAAATATTTAAAGGTTTAAAATTTTTATGCTTTGATCGTAAAAAAAAGATATAGTAAATAAAGATACACTTACAAATTCTTAATTCCTGTTCCAGTGTTGGCGTATAACGTGTTCTGTCTGGCTTTAAAGCCAATTCTGTTGCCAACCTGAATATTTCACCTTTGACACGATTTTCGATAAGATAATTTATTCGAGTGTTTATACAGAAAAAGAGACCATTTTTTGTTCAACACTTCGTTAATGCTTGTAGCTTTGACCTTTGGAGAATCTAACGAATTCATAACAACATTTTACGCCTGTATATTAAGGAAGAGAGATTTGGTTTTTCCATTAATAATTTGTAAATAAAAAACCGCATTTACGTCAGACGTATGTAATACACCATTCTTTTAATATCTAATGTAAATTCAGGTTAAAGCTTAAACGAATTTTATGTAATACTCAAATATTTTATTATTGAAGTTATTGTTCTGAAACCCTAATTAAAGTTTCAAATACATAATTAGAATTTTCAACCATCTAGAGCTGCATGTATTATCAGTTTGTTGAATGTACTTTACTTTGTAGCCGGCGTTGAACAGCAGACCCAATTCCGAGTAATGACTTTCAATGTTCAATTCCGCGTTCAATGTTGCGTGCTCTGCATTCAGTATTCAATTTCGTTAGCACCATAGTTAGAATTTTAAACCATCTAGAGCTGCTTGTATTATCAGTTTGTTGAATGTATTTTACTTTGTAGCCGGCGTTGAACAGCCGACCCAATTATGGGTTTACTGCTACTAAAGTTAAACTCCGTAGCCTTGTAATTTTGAACCCAATCCAAAGGAACTTTGGAAACTAGGAAAGGGCAAAGGAACTCTTATATCGAGTATTGGAGAAATTTGCTTTCGTGGAGGATTTTTTGTTGGAGCTAACCGCATTTGTGTGACATGAGAGGAAGACCACGAGAACCTCCCACGGTTAGCCTGACGGCAAGGGGACTCTAACCCATGATTCGTCCACCACTGAGGATATTTCATGTCAGTACTGTGGTCAATGCAAGTCGGATGCGGAATTCGTATCGACTGGGATTCGAACCCGATTCGCATTGGAAGGCGAACGCTCTATCCCCTGAACCATCGCGTCTCCTGTTGAATGCTGTTGTTGTTGTTGTGGTTCATGTACGTCGCACTAGAGCTGCACAATGGGCTATTGGCTACGGTCTGGGAAGCATGCCTGAGGATGATCCGAAGACATGCCATAACAATTTTGATCCACTGCAGAGGGGATGGCACCCCCGCTTCGGTAGCCCAACGACCTGCACACAAAGTCGAGCACTTTACGGTAGCACAGTTTAAACGAGGACCAATACCGCACACCCTCGGTCCTTACGCAGACTGATACAAGTGGGTCACCCACCCACACACTGACCGCAGTCAGTGATGCTTGACTTCGGTGATCTGCTGGGAACCGTGTCTTAACGATAAGTCCGCTGCGGGACCCTGTTGAATGCATTATCGACGTGTATTATCAGTTTCTACCATTCAGACTGCAAGCATTCTATGAATAATGTTTCTTAATATTTAAAAATCATAATAGCCACCGTCGCTGTTTCTGGTGTTCAACTATACGTTACTTTTGTATAGTTTAGTTAACTTTGCACATCAAAAAAATTATATATATTCTGGAAAATAATTATCCTACTAGTATATGGTAAAGACATTTCTAGTTAAAAGTAAACGAGCTTTCGGTTAATTAAACCAAAATATACGGCATTTAATCCATTTGTTTCTTAATTTTTCCGTTCATATGGAAACTGATTTAGCGGAAATTCTAGTTTTCAAATTTATAGTTCTCATTATCACGCATTTAATAAAAATACAAAACTAAAAGTTTAAGTAATTGAAAAGTGGTCGTCACGTCATACTCAGGTAGAATCACGCTAAAATTACCATAATGTTCCTCAGATTTGTCATTCATTTTAACATTTATTTGGTGGTTGTAACATTTGGATGTTCGTGCATTTTACCAAATATAATGGTAATACCCCTTATAGCCTGTTTACTCTTCTATGATGTATTTAAAAAGATAGTTAACTTAAATGGTTGGTGGTAAGGGGATGGTTAATTATTTAGTTTTCTAATATATTTCTCAGTTACGAGAGGATAAATAGGCCTGAATGAAACTTCGAAATGTTTTGACGATACTAAATTCGGATTCTGCGATGTCTCTTTTACGCATATTTTTCTTCTTCTTTGACACTACAACCAATTACCGACCAAGGTTGTCTCAGTCGGTTTACCTCTTCTAGATCTATCCAATGCTATAGTTCACAATCTGTAACTCCCAAGTCTTTTAAACATTTCTCTACTCTATCTAACCATCTTGTTCTAGGTCTTCCTGAGAGCTATGCCGGCGGGAGCTTCGGTTCCTTATAGGGATACCCTAGTCGGACAGGTCAAAGGGGAGACCCCAGACGAAGAGGAACACCCTGACCTTCTAGGTTAGGGATTACGCGAGAAGTTAGCTACCCCAACACGAGAAGAAACTACCGTTCAGAAATTTGAATCACACCTAGGCGACCTGGACAGAATTGCATAAAATTACAAAAATCATTGGTTTTCATTCAAAATATAACCCTATTTGATATTTATGTGTGGGAAAAATATTTCCCTGCTCTTCGGCGACTGCTCACTCTCACCAAACTGATGTTTTAAAAGAAAAGCTTGATATACTATTATACACTATTTGTTGATAAATACACTATTTGTTGCTATTTTGCACGCCAGATTGTAACATTTTTTATTACAGAAAAAACTCTTTTTTTTCTATCTTTCTTTTAAAAACTTAGTGTTCAAACTGAAATTCAAAATTGGAACTAAACAAATTTTTGATATTTTTACTAATAATATGCTTTTGGAGAGGGGAACACTTGGAATCACTTTGGACAACTAATTGAGAACCACTGTCATAAGGTTAGCATATGCGATAAAATGCATTCAAATATGTATTCAAAATATGTATTTTTTTGCGAAGGTAAAATCTGATATTTTTATTTCTTTTACTAAAATCTTACACATTTTAGGAAGAAATATCCATTTTAATGAATATCAAAAAATATGAACTCAGAATTTTTAAGAAGTAATTTTCATTCCAAACAATACTACGTTAAGAGCATGCAACTAAAAATAGAGGGCATTTCTCGAATTTTTGGTAATTTTTTCAAATGAAAAATTCACTTTGAACTCGCTTTAGATTACAAGCAAAGCGTCAAATTTTTCAAATATACCCATATTTGTAACGAAGTAAATACTAAAATACTTTTAAAAAGAATTTGTTTAGTTCAATCCATGCTACATCATCACTACTAAGAGTTTATCAGTGTGGTTGAACTCTCAACCATACTGAGGAAGTGGGGTGTAGCACTCATCCTATAGACGAGAGGTGGTCGATCCGTAGTGGGATGAATCGCTCATCCCATAGAACTATAGTAAGGGAGGTCACTAAGCGTTAAAGTATGGTGCAGCGCTCTTTTTTCCCCTACTGGGAAAGATGGATCTAATAGTTTGGTCAAGAGAGCGGTTGAAAGTTTGGACCTCTTAATGTTAATTTTACTTAATGCGTATTTTGCCATGTCACGAGAATTTTTTTAAGCGAATTGAAGAAATTTTGCACGCAATTATAAATATCGTTTATCCAAAAATAATTTAAGCCAGAAAATAATTTGCAGCATATTTTTTTTTGCTATTTTTTTTAATAATTTTTTAGTAACAGTCGAAAACATTTTTCAGTTGAAGGGTAAACAAATTTTTACATCATTTTAAAGAATGTAATTTACATAGGAAAATACCAATTTTTTACAGAATTCGTATAATAGTTCCAAAAATATGGAATTCTGTCAAAGTCAGATTTTTGAAATTCGATTTCTCAGGAACTATTAGACCAATTCCGTTTAAATTTCGTATTTTTCCATATAAAATTACATTTTTTGAAATTATGTAAAAGTTTGTATACCATGCAATTCACAAATTATTCAGTTATTACTAAATAAAATAATAAAAAATAATAAATGATTATTTAAAAATATTTTTAGCATTGAATTCATTTTTTCTAGACGAATTATATAATTTTTTGCAAAACTTTGATTGTCGATTGATTAGACTTGAATTCGAAACTGTCAATTCAGTAGCCCCCTCGAACCATTAAGATTAAATCCTAGCAGAAGAGAATCCAATCATTAGATCAAAAGTTATTCAAGGAGTTTCAATGATTTTTTTTCACCTACTATACATACTTTAGCCGAAAGAGCTAATCAGATAATCGCATTACCGCCTGAACGGAGATTCAAATCCCAACGTTGACACCGCAATATTTCTTTACTTCATTCAATGCATGAGGATTTTCCAGTGTCCTGCTTTCCTCAATTGATGACTCTGCTCTTTTGGAATACGAAACTCTCATTCTAGCCTAGATGGCAGCACGGCTGGGCTGCTTAGCAAAACAAAACAAAATCTGGTTTTTTCCTCTCTCCAGATGGCACCAATAGATTGTTAAATCACATTCCGTAATTCTCTTGGCAAAACACAAGTCAACTCAACCACAAACTAACTTCACTGTCCACTAACCAACGAAAAGCCATGCAAACATAGCCTAACTCCAAAAACTAGTAAAACTATTTTTACAGTTTTGAAACCATGCCAGTTGTAAATGGTTACAAAACCATCAAGTTTTGTATCCACGGTTTTTTAACCATACAAGTTGTTAACGGTTTGGAACCTAAGAAGTTGAGGAAATTCTCCTAACTATAGACTATATAGTTAATTGGATGGACAGACCGTTGCCGGTGACTTTACCGTAATTTTGGAATGAAAATTTTAATCGTGAGTTTATATATAAATCTGTGTGCAGTGTCCTGAAGGATACATATTTTACTAAAGAACATTTATTTTCCCCACATTTCAGTATAACTATTGGGAGTACAAATTAGTTCAGTCATTTTTTGTGTGGTCAAAAATGCATTTAATTCAGAACAAAATGAATGAACAGATTAATAAAAGTATTTTCATCGCTGGCTACTACTTTTTCCCACCTCTCAGGCAATTTTCGAATTCCATCTCGAAAAAATTTCTCGTCTTTTGAGGCGATCCAGGTTAGGAGCCAATTTTCAATTTCTGCGGAAGAAGTGAACTGGTGACCTGCCAAATCATGCTGTTTCCATCAAAATAACCAGTAATCAGAAGGAGCAATGTCCAGCTAATACAGTGGGTGGGGTAAAATATCCCACTTGAGCGTTTCGAAATAATTTCTTACGACTTTTGAGACATCAGGCAGACTGAGAAGAATAACTTTGTCATGTCTTTGCTCGTATACCAGTCTTTTTTCTCGTAATGCACTGCTCAAATTAATCAATTGTAGCCTATACCGATCGCCCGTAATGGAATCACCAGGTTGTAGCAGCTCATAGTATACAAAACTATTCACCATTCTTCAAACGTCGCAACCATTCCCTACATGATTTATCAGTTGGAGCATTGTCACCATAAACCTCTACAAGCATTCGATGCGCTTCAGCTGCACTTTTCTTCCAATTAACATAACAACATAAAGCCTCCTGCAAATGGTGCTTCGTTACCACAAAATTTGACATATTCAGCAAAGTAAAAAACAGGGTTTTTGTATGAAACTCAAAGCGATATAAACTGAATATTATTGACAGATGTTTAACCTCTCTTAAACCACCGAAACAAGCTGTCACTATATAACATTCATAACAGCAGAGCCATCTTTTAGAAACGGATCGAACTAATTTGTACTCTCAATATATAAATTGTAAGGATGCTCTTTTTAAACCACGTTTACAAACGAAATTGCGTTATAAAAAATATCACACATTAAATACACGAAAGAAAATATTTAAAAACACATGGAAAAAAAATCTTTATATTCGTACCTAATAGTGATTACCTGAATTTAATATGCTTTACTTATTTACTTTCATTTGATGAATATTTTACAATTATATCATATACCATTTTTTTTACATATCGTGTACCTTTTAAAATATTTCCAAAACTAAATTCGCCCATTAAGAAATTAAAATCATTAAATTCAAATACAAGTAATAAAGTAAAAATGAAAAAAGTCGAAATCCTTAGCGCATTAATATCAATCATTACTATTTTTATCAAGAATTTTAAAGTTCAAGTATTTCACTTTTTTTTCATTACATCTAATAAAAATTCTTAAAGAGTATCTGGATAATACTAAAAGCATATAATATTACAGGAATCTCTTCCTGTTTTATCATCGTAATTTATTTGAGTACTACCATTACCACAGTCACGCATACCCATAAGCTTTCACCCAAATATTAATTTTAGGCCGGAGATATTTTATGGGACACTGTTTTCTGGAGGAATTTTTGGAGCAAACCTTTTTTTTCAATAAGAATATTTTTATTATCACACCTCGCGTATTGTGGAACGTGTAGAGTACTTAACATTTTCAAGCACGTTTTTGTCTAATTGCAGATGTAATTCTTTCCCCAAGAAACGCATGTTTTATTATTCTACTCAGATAGCTCGAAACATAGTAACTGCTATGATTCCATAAGTATAAACGTTCGTAAAATGATGATCATCATTTATTTTTATGATGCTACTACTATCGGAACTTAATATTTATTAATGTCCTTTCATCGTGTCTACTCACGAATTTGTTTTATTGGGATGCGGGAAGCAATTTTTCTTTATAGCAATAGTTTGTTCATGTAAAATTATTTATTCTATTTCTTTATAGATTTTGTTCACAATATCGATTAAAGAAAAAAATAAAATTCCTATCGTATTCAAATAGCATGTCTTAAAATATTACTGAGCATTATGTTGTGCAAAGTTTTAATAATACATTAGAGAGCTGATTATCCAGAGCAATCGGAACCAAAGCCGATCCGGATAATGGAAAATCCGGATAATTAAGCAACTTTAAATAACGACTATGAGAATGTTTTTAAGTAGCTTCCTCTTAGTTTAAAGTTTTAATAATGTGTTTAGTTTTAAAATTTCAATAATAGAGTATTGCTCCGATTATCCGGACCAATCGAGACCAAACCCGATCCGGATAACGGAAAATCCGGATAATTAGGCAACTTTAAATAACGGCTATGAGAATGTTTTTAAGTAACTTCCTTCCGTGCTTTTTTCCGACTTAGTATTAGTAATTGCAATAGTGCCTATATATAGCATATTACAAATAACGTGCTTAAAAGTTTAATTTTTAAAAATTTTATTGGGAACTTGTTCCGTTATTAAAAACTACTTGCCACCCACATTGAAACTGGGAGGAAAAAGCATGAGTTTATTTTCAAGATCACCGAGGGATAAAATAAGCCTTTTTTTTTTATCTCTTTCAGACATTTTGAAAATAAAGACACACTTTCGCGATTATTTATTTATTTATTTTGATGGTGGGAAGAACACACGATCCTTAATAGATCCGGATAATTGGACAATCCGGTAAATGCACATTCGGTTAATCGGTGCTGTACTGTATTTCTAAAAAATATCATGTGAGATGAAAGGTTAAAAATTATTACGGAATCTCTTATATATTTTGCATTATATACTAATATACACTGTAAAAAAGTATAACTGGAAACTTTCCATAAGAGCTACGGGGACTTAGTGCTTCAGCATTTTTTTTTTGTAAATTTAATGTCTGCTGAACAAATTTATGGTAGGAAAAAAAATGAATAAGGAAGAGTAAAGAAACATAGTCCTCAACACAGGATGTAAAACCGGGGAACCTGTTTAAGAAGTTAACACACTAATCCCTTTGACACACTAGTCCCTTAATCACTCTGGCAGGTGTAATATAGGTAGTTTTAAAAATCTGATAAAATGTATGAAGAACTTAGTCATGGTGTTCATATCTAATGAGAAGATATTATCTATTTTGCTATTAATCTAGGTTTTTTCCCCCATATTACGTAAAAGTTCAATTAAACGGTATAAAATGTTTTTCCCTGTATTTATTGCAAAAGTGCTTTGAATTTTTTACAGTGATACAGTAGTTAATTTAAAAATTAACTCTCTTGGAGATTTAAAAAAAAGTAAACCGAACGATATAGTGAAAGCCGTAAAAATGTTACTCTTGTTTTCGAAATTAAAATTTAATAATATTTTATAATTTGCTGACTACTTTTCTTATTTTTTATCAACTTCTGTTGCTATTTTTTGGGTTGCCAACTTTACTGGAAACCTACGTAACTGATTTAATTTGTTTGCAACTTTTGCATCTGATATAAATTATTGGCAATCTATGTAATTGATTTAGTTTGTAACCCTTGTAACAATTAAATTTATTACTAAACTTTCTACTTTATTTAATTTGTGGGTAGCTTTCGTTACTAATTTAATGGTGCCTTGATACAAGAAAAATTTTATCACCTCACCAAATGGTAAGAAAAATAGCTATTTTATACAATAACTTTGTTAACGAGAAATTCATTTATGTCTAAGATGCTACTGCCCTATGGAACATTAAAGATGAAAATTTTACTTGAAAACCATTAGCGTCTCGGCTATCTTGACGATCAGTTATATAAATAAGTCATGGGCTAAGAATTTGCAATTTAGTACTTACAGCTTTTTTTCCAATTATTGTAATGCTTTTTACACCAGCTCAAAATTTCAAAAGAAAGAATCACTAGGGCAAAAGCACATAAATCAAAAATTTCTTTTAAAAATTTTTTGCATACTGAATATTATGAGCCGCGATGACTCAGGAGATAGAGCATTTGCCTTACAGTAAGTCTTAATGTAAGGCGAATGCTCTATCTCCTGAGTCATCGCGACTCATGATATTCAGTATGCAAAAAAATTTTAAAAGAAATTTTCCCATTTAAAAGAAATTTGATTCGAATCCCAGTTGATACGAATTCCTGTTCGACTTATTGTAAGGCGAATGCTCTATCTCCTGAGTCATCGCGGCTCATGATATTCAGTATGCAAAAAATTTTTTCAAAGAAATTTTCCCATTTAAAAGAAATTTGATTCGAATCCCAAATGATACGAATTCCTCATCCGGCTTGCACCGACTACAGTGCTGACGTGAAATATCCTCAGTGGTAGACAGATCATGGCTTAGAGTCCCCTCCCCTCTTGCCGTCAGGCTAACCGGGGGAGGCTCTCGTGGTCTTTCTCTCCATGTAACGCAAATGCGGGTTAACTCCATCAAAAAATCCTCCACGAAGGCAAATTTCTCCCAATACTCGATCCAGAAGTTCCGTTGTCTTCTGGATTGGGTTCAAAATTACTAGGTTACGGGGTTGAACATTAGTAGTCGTAAACCCATAAAATTGGGTCGGCTGTTCAACGATGGTTATAAAATAAAGTAAAATAAAATACTGTATATCATGAACAGCGGTGACTTAGAGTAGAGGAGAGAACGTTCACCTTTCAGTGAGGTGACTCAGGTTCGAATCCCAGTGGTGGCTGGTGGATACGAGTTCTGCTCACGGCTCGCACGGACGACTGTGTAGACGTAAAATATCCTCATTGATCATGGATTTAGATCACTTTGGAATCGGTCTAACCGTGGGTAGTTTTCGTGTTTTTTTTTTTTTTTTTTTNTTTTTTTTTTTTTTTTTTTTTTTTTTTTTTTTGTCTGTATATAATGCAATGTGGATTAGTCCCCTCAAAAGTTTTTCCACGAACCTTTTGATTGTCCCAATGCGTAATCCAGGTGTTCCCTTCTCTTCCGGTTAGGGTTTCAAAATTAGAAATGCTTCGGAATTGGGTATAATATAGCCTACGTGACAGGTTGTGTTGTTCCTACTAAATTTTACCCATGAACGGCATTTTCTGCGAGCCTAACTTCAAGCCACAAATAAACAAACGAAGTGTTCGATCGTTTAAATAGCTGCTCGCCAGATTTTATTGCATTATAAAGAAAAGTTATAGAAACTAAATACAACTAAATAAACAACAACAACTAAAACAAATAATAACAACTACTAATAACAATAACTAAATAAACAACAACTAAATTCCATTCGTTTAGCATTGCGTCATATGTTGTTCCTACCAAGTCGAAGTAGTTGTGTTTTTTTCATATTATACCCAATTGAACTTTGTAAATCATAAACTCGAAGTTGGATCGATTGTTCAACTCTGGTTACAGTATATATTTAAAAAAAAGTGCTGTATATCATAATTTTATCTTTTTTTTCTATTCGCATTTCAGTTTTGTCACATTTGTTCTTCTAAAACTAAATTTTCGTTTCGGGAAATTTCAAGAGATTATTTTTTTTTAATTCGTGAAGATTTTCCAGATTTTTTTTTATACATTCACATTTAGTAGAAATGAACAGGAACTATAAAAATTCAGCAAATTTTATTCACATTTTAAAAATCCCTGAAATTAGCAAGCAACGTCAGTCTTAGGAATGGCGAAGACATTTCCGTTTTTATCAACGCATCGGTATTCATCATTGGAGCATTGTCTGCTCAGAAAACATCCGCTTCTTTGTCACACTTAGGGACTTCTCTTGCTATGTAAAATAAATTAAAACATTAAAGATTTCATGCAAATGAATGATTTGGGGCTAAATAAATTAGAAGATTTCTTTTTTATTGTTCATGTCAACCATTTAAAATACAGGGTTATTCATAATTCCCTCCGGGGTTTCAAAGCGTTATAGTAAAAAAACGAAGACGAATATGGCAAAAAAGAACATATGAAATGATTCCGAAAGTATTCAAGTTTTAATTTAAGCAGTTGCCGGTAGATGGCAGTAAAATGTACCACTGAAGCCAGTTGTAGTAAAGAAAAATGGCGTTTACAGCGGAGGGAATTATGAATAACCCTGTACAATGGTTTCTGCATAAGCAAGTACTTTCTATGTATTGTGCAGACATTTCGTACTGCGCAGCTAAATCGGAAATTAGTTAAGTTCTAATCTGAAAACAACAATTAGGCAATTAAGAGCGCTTTGATGTGAAAGTGTCAACTTTTAGAAAAGTGCCACTTATTACTTTATTGCTCGATGTCCTTCAAGTATATTAAAATGAAATGAAGATATTTAATCAAGGGCAAAACACATTTGTCTTCTCTGATTTATTCAAAATAAGAAAAAAACATGAATAACTTTATTATTGAAATTTGTGTAAGTGTAACTTTCGCTTTTTGTTTCTGTTTTTCTTCCATTTTCCTTGATATTTTATCACATTTTCTGTTATATTTTTATTCCTATATAGAGAAGAGTTGAATATAGCCGGATAGATGAAGGACCCTGCAATATTGGCAAAACTACTGTTGCCATCTATTATAAATTACATGAAACTAGTTGCAGATAGTCACCATGTTCCTTAGAGGTTAATGAAAACCAGTGTAGGCTATTTGCTAGTCAACGCCGATGTTTTGAAAAATCTGTTTAACAAAATTCTGGTTTTTAGATCCCTAATTTTATTCAGCTTCTAATTGCTTGAAGATTCGTTTTTGCTATGTTCAACATCTAATAGCACCTCTTTCAAATATTATTTTAAATGATCGAAATAGATTTTACCATTGCTAAAATAGATTTTGTTGTGATTGAAACAGATAAAAATTCTTAGAACACGTTGAACCATAATATCGTCCAGATTTGCTGCAATCTAAATACACTGACAGTTTGAACCATGTACTAGAGAAAATTTGTTCCGTGAATTTGAACATGATGATACGATAATATGATTAAAATGTAACGGAATCCTGGTTCAAATTAGCATTGGACTGAGATAGCTACAAAATTGCGTGTTATTGCATTTCACGAAGCAGATATTAAGAGCCACGATTGCACGATGGTTAAAGCACTGAGCTGCTTTATGTCAGACTGGGGTTCCATCCCTGGTGGTGGCTTTTATCCTACGCTGTTTTATATTGGTGGGTACCAGGTTGTCTGGGAAATGAAGTTGATAATTTGTTCTATATTAATCTGGGAAATGAAGTTGATATAACGTTGACCACATTGCTATCATTCATCATCATAAAATTATAGAGTCAACGCTGAACCTATTTTTCTAGGAATGTAGTTTTGTTGCACTGCAAAAAATTTCGGATCAAATAACGGTAAAAAGTACTGGTACCCCGAGTGCAGCATCCATGAAAAAAAAAAATTTGCTGTAAGATTTTATGCTGTAATTTTTACAATAATACCTATTTAATTACAGTTTTTCAGTGATTTTACAGTAAATATTACTGCAAAAATTATGGTACATCAGATGTTTTAAACATAAAATTTAACTATAAAAATGCATTTTGCCAAAAAAGTACTGACACCCTGAGTTCTGGTTCTTTCTATGGTAATTTGATATCGAATTTTACAATTTAGGTTATTTGTTAGAGATTTCCTTTTCATGTCTTGCAAAACAATTTTTAAAAATTCATTTAGTAAATTGAAAGAAAATTATAAAAAAAAACTGTTTAGTTAATAGATATAACAATTAGAGTTTTCAAATATTCGAATTTATTGTGCTTTTTTTAGTTATCTTATATGCGCTTTAAATTTTTTATTGGAATTTTGTTTTTAATGTGAACATTCATTAGAAAACCCTTCTAAGAAATGTTTTTTGCTTCTAAGAATACATTTCCAAATTTCAGCGTTTCCTATTGCTATTATAAAAGTCTAATCTAAAACTCTTTAGATTAGAGTGTCTCAAACGAATCAAGGCCAAATATTCCGTCATTAGATTAGTAAACAGATAGAAATCATTCATTTTCCTGCTCCTTGAATGACCTGAAAAGATAGCCCTTTTATGAACAACAACACAACACTAACTATAATCATTATAAACCATATTTCTACAAAAGTACATGAAAAAAGTGTATATGAATTTAAATACATTGAAATTGATATCACAAAATACAGGTATTAAATTAACCAAACAAAAAAGAAAAGTTTACTGGATTATACTNTGCAAAAATTTTTTAAAAGAAATTTTCCCATTTAAAAGAAATTTGATTCGAATCCCAGTTGATACGAATTCCTGTTCGACTTATTGTAAGGCGAATGCTCTATCTCCTGAGTCATCGCGGCTCATGATATTCAGTATGCAAAAATTTTTTAAAAGAAATTTTCCCATTTAAAAGAAATTTGATTCGAATCCCAGTTGATACGAATTCCTGTTCGACTTATTGTAAGGCGAATGCTCTATCTCCTGAGTCATCGCGGCTCATGATATTCAGTATGCAAAAATTTTTTAAAAGAAATTTTCCCATTTAAAAGAAATTTGATTCGAATCCCAGTTGATACGAATTCCTGTTCGACTTATTGTAAGGCGAATGCTCTATCTCCTGAGTCATCGCGGCTCATGATATTCAGTATGCAAAAATTTTTTAAAAGAAATTTTCCCATTTAAAAGAAATTTGATTCGAATCCCAGTTGATACGAATTCCTGTTCGACTTATTGTAAGGCGAATGCTCTATCTCCTGAGTCATCGCGGCTCATGATATTCAGTATGCAAAAATTTTTTAAAAGAAATTTTCCCATTTAAAAGAAATTTGATTCGAATCCCAGTTGATACGAATTCCTGTTCGACTTATTGTAAGGCGAATGCTCTATCTCCTGAGTCATCGCGGCTCATGATATTCAGTATGTAAAAAATTTTTAAAAGAAATTTTCCCATTTAAAAGAAATTTGATTCGAATCCCAGTTGATACGAATTCCTCATCCGGCTTGCACCGACAACAGTGCTGACGTGAAATATCCTCAGTGGTAGACAGATCATGGGTTAGAGTTCCCCCCTCTTGCCGTCAGGCTAACCAGGGGAGGCTCTCATGGTCTTTCTCTCCATGTAACGCAAATGCGGGCTAACTCCATCAAAAAATCTTTCACGAAGGCAAATTTCTCCCAATACTCGATCCAGGAGTTCTGTTGTCTTCTGGATTGGGTTCAAAATTTCTAGGTTACGGGGTTGAACATTAGTAGTCGCAAACCCATAAAATAGGGTCGGCTGTTCAACGACGGTTATAAAGTAAAGTAAAATTAAATACTGTATATCATGTACAGCGGTGGCTTAGAGTAGAGGAGAGAACGTTCCCTTTCAGTGAGGTGACTCAGGTTCGAATCCCAGTGGTGGCTGGTGGATACGAGTTCTGCTCACGGCTCGCACGGAAAACTGTGTAGACGTAAAATATCCTCATTGATCATGGATTTAAATCACTTTGGAATCGGGCTAACCGTGGGTAGTTTTCGTGTTTTTTTTGTCTGTATATAATGCAATGTGGATTAGTCCCCTCAAAAGTTTTTTCCACGAACCTTTTGATTGTCCCAATGAGTAATCCAGGTGTTCCCTTCTCTTCCGGTTACGGTTTCAAAATTAGAGATGCTGCGGAATTGAACATTGTAAATCATAAACTCGAAATTGGATCGATTGTTCAACTCTGGTTACAGTATATATTAAAAAAAAAAGTCCTGTATATCATAATTTTATGTTTTTTTTCTACTCACATTTCAGTTTTGTCACATTTGTTCTTCTAAAAGTAAATTTTCGTTTCGGGAAATTTCAAGAGATTGCTATTTTTTTTTAATTCGTGAAGATTCTCCAGATTTTTTTATACATTCACATTTAGTAGAAATGAACAGGAACTATGAAAATTCAGCAAATTTTATTCACATTTTAAAAATCCCTAAAAAGCAACGTCAGTCTTAGGAATGGCGAAGACATTTCCGTTTTTATCAACGCATTGGTATTCATCATTGGAGTATTGTTTGCTCAGAAAATATCCATTCCTTTGTCACTCTTGGGGACTTCTCTTGCTATGTAAAATAAATTAAAACATTAAGGATTTCACACAAATGAATGATTTGGAGCTAAATAAATTAAAAGATTTTTTTTTAATTGTTCATGTCAACCATTTAAAATACAGGGTTATTCATAATTCCCTCCGGGGTTTCGAAGCGTTATAGTAAAAAAACGAAGACGAATATGGCAAAAAAGAACATATGAAATTATTCTGAAAGTATTCAAGTTTTAATTTAAGCAGTTGCCGGTAGAGGGCAGTAACATGTACCACTGAAGCCAGTTGTAGTAAAGAAAAATTGCGTTTGCAGCGGAGGAAATTATGAATAACCTTGTACAATGGTTTCTATATAAGCAAGTACTTTCCATATATTGTGCAGCCATTTGGTACTGCGCAGCTATTTCGAAAATTAGTAAAGTTCTAATCTGAAAACAACAATTAGGCAGTTACGAACGCTTTGATGTGAAAGCGTCAGCTTTTAAAAAAATGCCACTTATTATTTTATTGCTCGATGCCCTTCAAATATATTAAAATGAAATGAAGATATTTAATCAAGGGCAAAACACATTTGGCTTATCTGATTTATTCAAAATAAGAAAAAAACATGAATAACTTTATTATTGAAATTTGTGTAAGTGTAACTTTTGATTTTGGTTTCTGTTTTTCTTCCTTTTTCTTTGATATTTTATTACATTTTCTAATAGCGAAGAGTTGAATATAGCCGGATAAATGAATAGAGCTAGGACCCCGCAATATTGGCAAAACTACTACTGCCATCTGTCATAAATTACATGAAACTAGTTGCAGACATTCACCATGTTCCTTAGAGACTAATGAAAACCAGTGTAGGCTATTTGCTAGTCAATGCCGATGTTTTCAAAAGTCTGTTTAACAAAATTTTGATTTTTGTATCCCTAATTTTATTTAGTTTCTAACTGCTTGAAGATTCGTTTTGTGCTACGTTCAACATCTAATAGTACCTCTTACAAATATTATTTTAAATGATTGAAATAACTTTTACCATAGCTAAAATAGATTTTGCTGTGAGTGAAACAGATTAAAATTATTAGAACACGTTGAACCATAATATAGTCCAGATTTTCTGCAACCTAAATACATTGGCAGTTTGAACCATTTCATACATAAAATTTGTTCCGTGAACTTGAGCACGATAATGCGATAATATGATTCAAATGTAACGGAATCCTGGTTCAAATTAACATCAGATTAAGATTGCTAGGAGGTTGCGTGATAGCACATTTCAACAAACAGATATTAAGAGCCACGATTGCACGATGGTTAAAACACTGAGCTGCTATATGTCAGACTGGGGTTCTATCCCTGGTGTTGGCTTTAATCCCACGCTGTTTTATATTGGTGGGTGCCAGCTTGTCTGAGAAATAAAGTTGATAATTTACAACGCTGACGACATTGCCATCATCATTATAAAATTATGGAGCCAATGCTGAACCCATTTTTCTAAGAGAGTAGTTTTGCTACACTGTAAAAAATTTCGAATCAAATAACGGTAAAAAGTACTGGCACCCCGAGTGCAGCATCCGCAAAATAAAATTTTTCTGTAAGATTTAATACTGTAATTTTTACAATAATACTTACTTAATTACAGTTTTTCAGTGATTTTACAGTAAATATTACTGTTAAAATTATGGTACATCATATTTTATAACATAAAATTTAACTATAAAAATGCATTTTGCCAAAAATCTACTGACACCCTGAGTTCTGGTTCTTTCTATAGTAATTTGATATAGAATTTTACAATTTAGATTACTTGTTAGAGTTTTCCTTTTCATGTCTTGCAAAACAATTTTTAAAAATTCATTTAGCAAATTGAAAGAAAATATAAAACAGAACTCTTTAGTTAATATACGATTAGAGTTTTCAAATATTCGAATTTATTGTGCTTTTTTAGTTATCTTATATGCACTTTAAAGTTTCAATTGGAATTTTGTTTTTGATGCGAACATTCATTAGAAAACCCTTCTAAGACTTGTTTTTTGCTTCTAAGAATACATTTCCAAATTTCAGCGTTTCTTATTGCTATTATAAAAGTCTAATCTAAAACTCTTTAGATTAGAGTGTCTCAAACGAATCAAGGCCAAATATTCCGTCAATCATTCCGTCATTAGATTAGTAAACAGATAGAAATCATTCATTTTCCTGCTCCTTGAATGACCTGAAAAGATAGCCCTTTTATGAACAACAACACAACACTAACTATAATCATTATAAACCATATTTCTACAAAAGTACATGAAAAAAGTGTATATGAATTTAAATACATTGAAATTGATATCACAAAATACAGGTATTAAATTAACCAAACAAAAAAGAAAAGTTTACTGGATTATACTATCTTGCACAGTTTTTAATCCCCACCTTTCGTTCATTTTGATAAAAAACTGACTTTTTTTTATAAAACGTTTAATCAATTGAAGCTAAATTAAATTTTTTCAACCATTTCCACTTTTTTTGTTAAAATCTTTATTGATTCTCTACTATTTTTATAAGCGTCTGGTTTTTTTATAATGTTTTTATTTTATTCTCATTTGAATATACATTTACAAACCTAACAATTTCAATTTCAACAATTGTCATCAAATTCTCTATTATTAATCTACGTGTTCAAGCCAAAGGTTGTAAAACACATCAAATTCTCAAAGTCAACTATTTACCCGATAAAAAAATTTTGTTCCGTAATGAATAAAGTAATAATACCTAAAATTTCTGTGTTCTTAACCGTTGATTAGATGCCCATTTGGCAGAATGCTTTTTCCCACCTCTAACCCTTCCTCAAAAGCTCAATTTAAACTTTATTTCCTCAAAACAATATTTTATAAGCTTTTTAACTATTTATTCAATTTAGGGTTAAGGCGACGCGGTACAGTGCATTTAATCCTCTCTTTATCACTTAAAAAATAGTAAAAAAAAACTTTTTTACCAGTGAAGATTAGTAAGGAAACAAACGTAATTAGCTACTCAGTGTCTTCACTCAGAATGACGGTTTTCAAATACTTATTATTGGACAATTGTGTAAATTAAAGGGGGGGGGGGAGAAACGTGCAGCAATCTGTAAAACATACGTTCAATTGTCAGAATAATTTTTTTTTTAAATTTTAGTTATTGTTTTAAATTTTATTTTAATTTTTTAAAGAAATAAAATTTGTAAATCAAAACAGAAAAACTGAAAGTTTACATCAAAATATTTCGGAATCTAGCATGAATGAAAATAAAATTACCATTTTTTGTTGCTTAAATATTGCAGCAATCACCTTTCTGTAATCAGTTAACGAAATTACCAAAAGCAACCGAAAAAAAAGTAAAAAACTTGCTGCACCATAGGAATAGAAAACATTGTGAAATAAAACTTTAAATTCAGGTAATAAAATTTGTTCCCTGTTATATGAACTTGTTGCAAAAATTCATTTTTTTAAAAATTAAAAAAAATTAACCGTTTTCCCAAATCTATTTTGAACTATCCGTACATAGAATGTTATTTGTTTTGTTGACGAAGCAATAACTACTCCGCAATAATTATTTAGAATTATGTGTTTTTTTTACAACGACATGTTTGTTAACTTAAATAGATTTATTTATAATAAATCACTTACTTATATAAATGTATACTTATATTCCTACTTACTAATTATATAACTGAATGCTTACTTATATAATTGAACAATATAATTGGATAAATTACATTACAGTGAAACCTCTCTGAAGCAACCTCTCTCAGTAAAATGGCCCACAATGGAGGTTGGTCGTTCTTAAAGGTTCTCTCTCCATTGGCTTCAAAATGTTATGGAAGGTACGTGGTATGGTTTTCGCAAATGATTTTAATCAGTGTGATTTTTTTGAAGCGGATATGCTACTTGTGTTGGCGTCTTGAGAACCTGATCGATAAGTAAATTTTAGAGTCAATAAAAATGATCCCTACTGATATAATTATGCATTAAAACAAATTTACTAATTATAAATGATAAAACTATTTTAAATAAATAAAAAAATCATGCTTTTTAAGTTTGCATTTAATTTTATATCATAAAAATTATTTAGCTCTAAAAGATAAAAAGAGATTAGTTTGTTTAAGATGCTGAATTTTTTTTCTTTCTTAAATGACTTTTTTTTTCAAATTTCACTTTGAACTATACAAATTAATCATTGATAGCATCGTCTTTAATGCACTCTGATTGCATCATAAGGTTTTGACGATCTCTTTCAGAGATTGCCACAAAGGGCTCTCTAAATAACAGTCTCTTACAAATATTTTAAATATATTTTAATCTACTTTTTCGTTTTGTCAATTATTTTTGTTTTGATACTTTTTCTTGTTTCCTCGTTTGACCTTTTCCGTTTGATGGATTTCAGAGGAATATTTAGGATTAGAGGAATATTAGGATTTCAGAGAAATATTTAGGATGGAGACCATCTCTTTCAGAGATGGTCTCCATCCTAAATATTTTCTTCAACACAATCCTAAATATTTTCTTCAACACAAAGTCTACGTAAAAAATTCCGTACCATCCAAAAGTGGTCCTAAATAGTGGAGGTCTTACTGCATATTTAATTCTGGGAATACAGAACGAGTGATATAATAAAAAATAATGAAAGAGAAGTAATTTTACTTGTTAACAATATATTAAGTTAACCTTCTAACATGAACCCTCACAACTTAGAAACAGTTTGAAACGATCTTGGATCTTTATTAAAAATAATATTAATTCTGAAATTTCGACAAATTTTTTATCTGGTAGCATCTAATCACTTTCTATTATTTTCAATTTTATGACTTTTTTTTGTTGTTGTTTTTTTTTGGCATCAAGGAAAGTAGCAGCTTATAAAAAAAAATCTGAAGAGAAAGAAAGAAAACTTTCTACGACGAAGGATTAATAATCATTATTAAATGAAAAAAAATCGCAGGAAAAAAACACTTAAGACTTAGCGAATAGAAATTTTGAAAAATAATTCTCAATGAAAATCGGTAGTTCTCTGAAAGGTAGTGACCTTTCAGCAAGTCAAATTTCAACTCTGTAATTGCATTGTAGCAGACTTTTGATCAGCTTGCATATCATTTTTACTTCAGAAATTTTTTTAATTTATCTTGCTCTTAGTACAGTTTTCTACACACCATCATAGGAATTTCAAGTTTCTAAATTTTATACTAGCTCGTTCGCAGTAAAACAAAATGTAACGTAAAGTAAAATAAATAAAATTCATAAAAAACATTTAAAATTTCGTTAACTTTCAAGCAAATTGGAATTTTTTTTAAAAAAACTCATGTTTTTGTCATAATCAAAAAAGGTCCTTTCACGCATGCCAAATTTCAACTTTGTAGATGATTTCATACGGCTCGCACAGTTTCTCATATGGCATTTTTTACAACTTTAACAGTCAATAATTTTCGAACGACAATTGTTGGATTGTTAAATTTTTATTGTATCATATTCCCATTAAATTTTCTACACAGCTTCTTAATTTCTAGTTTCCTAGTCTTATAGTTTCAGCTCTGCAATTTCAAAAAATAACGTAAAGTTGAACGTTTTAAAACGTTAAAGTGGAAACATGTTTGATAACTTTAATACGATAAATTAATGTTTTCTCGACTAATAAATTTCCCTAAAGTTAAGGAAATAAACCTTTTTAACTAATTAAATTTTATAAACGTGAATGAGAGTTAAATTTATATCTAACTCAATATCGTTGGTTGAAACTTCAACAGTGACGAAAGGAAAATAAAATTGCTCACTAAAAATTTAGTTCTTTTTTAAATAATAGTTCTAAAAAGTCGCACATGAAAAAACTTTCTTACTTTAATATTTAGCCAAAGTTCATCTTGAAAGTAGATACGTTGTTTTTAACTGTATCATACGAAGAAATACTTGAAAAAAATTAGATAAGCCAATATAAGTTTTTATCTGAAAGTTACAGATGTTGCTTTCGTCAGTGCTTAAAGTTTGGCATGAATTAAAATCCCCCTTTTCACATTAAAATAGATAATTTTATTATTAGATTAGATAATTTTATTAATTTTCTGATTTCAAGTTTTGAGCTACTTAATTTATTCTAAGCAAAAATTCATGGTGATCATGTATTAATGAATTTTATAATATTTGAAGGCGTTTTTTGTTAATTGGACTAAAAAACACTACATTTTGTTGCCACCCTTTTAACACAACTATTAAAGCTGTTTTATATTTAATGAAATTTAAAAAAAACTAAATAATCTTTTTTAATGCCATTTACTTAATTTAAATTTTTAAAATCCTTGTCTAGTATTAATTTATAAAAATATTTATACCAATGATCGTAAATTACTACTGAAATGAAAAAAAAATGCATACATAATCAAAAACTTGTAAATCTTTATCGGAATAGATGTAAATAAAAATCACTTGTTTGAATTTGAAATTAAAGATGCTAAAGAAAAGATTTGAAAGGGAATTAATTGAAATGTTTTTCTATTATCTTCAGAAATCAAGTTTTCTATCTGGTCTTATAAATAATTTTTATGATATGATTAAAGTTTTCTACACAAAATTTCGAAATCATTTACGGAAAAAATAAAGACTCTCAGGGTGCCGGACTTTTTAATGTAAAATTTTTTTTAATGTCTAATTTTTCCGAAACATGCTACGGAATAAAAAAATTTGATATACCGTAATATTTACCATAATTTTTACCATAATATTTACCGTAAAATTAACGTATCACTAATTAAATAAATATTAGCGTAAAAATTACTATATAATATTTTTAAGTAAAGAGGATTTTACTGTAAAAATAGATGGATTATAACGGATGAAAAACGGTAAATGGTAAATAATGGATGAACAAATGGGAAAAATGGATTTTACGGTAAAATGGATTTACGTTAAAGTGGATTTTACAGACGATACCCCCAAAGTGCCGATACTTTACAACGTCTTCTTCATCACTTCTGTTTCTTCTTCTCGTCTGGCAAGTCTTGAAAATGGTCGCCAATTTTTGAGCGCATAAATTTGTTCTCACGTGTAAAATATAAAACAGTAGTTTTCAGCTAGTGCGTAGTAAAGTCACATGTGTAGAGATGTTGAGAACGTTTATTATGAGTCGTTCTTTTATTATTTGTTTATTTTTTACTTTATTTTATATAGCATCTTCTTTAATTGCAAAAACAATTCAAATTGCTTTGAACAAATAAAAAGGAATATTTAATGAACTAAATCTCGAAGTTTATCGTAATTGACAAGAAAACGTAAGGTATCAAACAAAAATTTCAAAATAAATTTTATTTAAAATGATAAAAACGTTTCTGAAATTATGAGAGTTAACAACTAGTTTTAGTTTCAAACCTTATGCATATGGCTCTAAATTGCACCTAGAAAGAAAAAACTTAATCTAAACAAGTTATGTAAAGCCCACATTTTAATTTTATCAATTGTAACTATTAACTGTTTTATTAAACTGCTTTACGTTTTGCACAAAGATGATCCATTTAGAGGGCATCGGAGTTAATACATTTTTGTGATTGGAAAATGATTTTTAATCTTTATTTTTAGCTTTAATAAATAATAATTACACAACACTTAGTTGTGACTTTGAAACATATTTATGTTCAAGGTTTTTACATTGTCGGGGAATTCCGGGCTAATTTGAGGGAAAATGTATTGACACCTTGGGTGCATCATCCGTAAAATCAATTCACTCGTAAAATTTGTTTTTACTGTAAAGTTTCATACCATAGTTTTAACAGCAATATTTATTTAACTACAATTATTCAGTGATTTTATATCAAATAATATGGTATATATAAAAACTACAGTATATCAAATTTTTTGTTCTGTAGAAGTTTAGTAAGAATAAATTTTACGGTAAAAAGTACCACCAGCCAAAGGGCCGGTACTTAAATAGATAGCCGAATATATTTGACATAAAATTTAAATTTCACAAAAAAAGGAGTAACCAAATAATTTCTCTATGCAGCTAGATGTGGAGCTTGAAAAATTAAAAAAGAATTTCATAAATCTAATTTGTAACAAAAAGATTTTTAAAAAATACATCTCGATACGGATCCAAACAAAAAGAAAAAAACACTGAAAAAAAGGACTGAAAAAAGGTAAAAAGTACGGTATATTTTACTTTAAAAAAAAATCTTACCTGCAAAAAAAAATCGGAATCAAATTATGGTAAAAAGTACTGTTACTCTGATCCATAAAATCCACTTTTTCGTTATCGCATTTTACTATACTGAGTGCCGGTACTTTTTACCATAATTTGATACGGAATTTTTTACTATGCGTGTCATTTACTATGCGTGTAAAATTGATTACGGAAAATCAATAATGAAAGAATCAAACCGATTTAAATTAATATTATAGTTAAGTAAATTAATACGAAGTCATTCATGAAATATGAAGAACACTGAAAGAAAATTTCGGATCAAATTACTGTATAAAGTACCGGCACTCATGGTGCCAGTACTCTTTGCCGTAAAATCAATTTTACGGAAAAAGTTTACCAAATAAATCTGATACACTGTAGTTTTTACAGTTATTTTTACTGCAGAATTATTGAGTCATCCGTAAAACCCATCTTACCGTAAAATTGGTTTTAACCGTAAAATATTGTCACGTAATTTTTGCAGTCATATTTTTTAATTACAGTGATTCAATAGCTCTGCAGTAAATATTACTGTAAAAAGTACGGTATATCAGTTTTTTCCGTAAAAATTTTTGATAAAAATGGATTAAGGAGTACAGGTACCATGAATGCCGGTACTTTTTAGCGTAATTTTATCCGCAATTTTATACCATTTAAAGGTCAGAGATTTTTTTTAACGCTTTCTTTAAGTAAAACGGTTTAATGTATTGTTTTTTGTTAATTTGCATAAATTTTATGCTAAAGATAATAATTATGTTACAAAGAATGAGCTATCTTTAAATTTTATCAAAATGCTTTCTCTGTTCCATGTTTATTAATTCGAAGGCTGAGATACGCCGAGATTTTAAAATTAAATACACCTGCATGTGGTTCAACATTTGTGAGAAATTTCACACATGGTGCAGCAAGAATCTGAATATATATGGATGGAAAAGGTGCTATCATACTTAGAAACCTTTTCAGAAGTTTCAGGTAAGAAATCTCTTTAACAATCTTTTCACAGATTATTATTAGTTAGGGTTAGTTCTTTGAAAAAATATAATTTTCATATTTAAATTTATTTGAATATAAAGTTGTCTTAATTTAATTTGAAGCTGTTATTTTCCATTTGGTTCTATGTAGAAGTATTTTGTAAGTAAACGTAAGTAAGTTTTGTAAGTAGAAGCATTTTGTAGGTATATCTAGGGGCAAAGTTTCAAGTTCGCAACCCAGTCATGATTGTTTGTTTTTGGCATAAAATAGTTTCTTCTGCAAAATTTAAAATTATGCGCATAAATTTTATGTTCTAAACTAATCCTATTTGCTTACGCCTTTGCTCCCCGTCTCACTTTTAAACATTTCCCTTTTGATTCGATTAAGATTAATGAATATAAATACTTTTACTCGATAATATTTTTTTTAATAACATTCAAAATTAAAAGTACATTGTTTTGACAAATTTAGTGAGTTCTCAACAGTAATTTAATATTTTCGTTCTCCAAATAGACTGGACTCAATTTATTTGTGCATCGAATTGAGCATGAAGCTGATCGCTAAGTTCGTAATCTCTTAACGAATTCCTTTAACTGTAATTTGTAATAGTATCTTTATGTAATTTGCACCATAAAATAATAATTGTAATACGGTAAAAAAAATTATATACTGGTTCAAATGAGTGTTTCTTAAAATGTAGCGTGGTAAGGTAATGTCGTAGAATTACGTTATAACAACGAAACAACTTTTTAGCTATATACACTTCATTTGGAAAACAATCAAAAACATTATAATAGCAGAGTAAAATAAAATAAACAATAAATATTACTGGCAAATACCTTTTAATTAGGGATTTGTGGGAAAACAATGCCTTTAGGACTTTTATTAATTCTATTCTGATGACAACAAAAAATACGGATAATAATGTGGGAAAACTGAATCCCACCATGTGATTTTCCGGTAAATGAAAATTCCTTAACAGCAATGAAAAACTGTTTGAACATTTTATTCTTACATTGTATAGAGATACTATTATTTAAGATTTGAATCATCTGATTTAAATATTAAAAATGTTTTTAAAACTCCTCTAATATCCTATGAACAGGACTATTATTTAAGGTTTGAAATGTTTTATTTAAAGTTTATAAATGTTTTTAGTACTCTTCTAAAATCTTATTGCTGGACTGTTTTTAAGGTTTTGAAATGTTTTATTTAAAGTTTATAAATGTTTAAAAAAAACACTCTTCTAAGATCTTATTAACAGATCTATTTTCCTTTTGGCTAAGGGGTTTGAAACAATTCTTAAAAGAATTTTAATATAAAAGTATTTAAAAACATTTAATGTTTTATAATCTGAAACAGATTAAGAAAACAGTGTAAAACAAATTAAAATATTTTTTAAAGAAAATTAATTAATTTGCTAAATACGCAACTTTTTTTTTGTTTTTCTGAATATTCTATTTTAAACACATTAATATTTTTTTAACCAGCTAAAGCGTGCTTCACTATCCCAAATTACACTAGTATTTTTTTTTAATTTGATTTCTCTTATTCCCATTTGTTTTTAAGTAAATCTGTACTAAGTGTCATTCATTTAATACGAATAATATTCTACCATTTGAGCTTAGAGCAGTGTAACTGATTCCGACTTCCAGGCCATTAATCCCTACATTAAATCTAACTTTTACTGAAGTTAATAGGGTTCGGTAAATTACCTTTCATTTGTTATCATTTTTTTTTATTCTTGCACTTTTATCTTAAACTATTTAATTAATCATTGCGAGGCGTGGAAATATCACAATTTAAAAAAGCGTATTACAATTATGCATTTACAAAATTTAAATTAATAAATACTGATAATTGTCTAAAAATAGTTCTATTGCCTGTATAATTTTTTTAAAATTCTCTAATTTGTTTTTAAAGTAATAAAACTTTCTAATAACTTACATAACACAACTTTTCATAACGAAAAAAATTTCCATTCATATACAAATACAAAAGATACTTTTATCATTAAATTCAGAAAAAATTCTTTAATGAAATATATCTGACCATCACGACGTACTAAAAAGTAAAATATTAAATTTTTTAAGAAAATTATTTGTTCACGGTTAGAAATAGGACAATTTTAAAATTATTTTTTTATTATAAAAGCCATTTTTAACTACAACCTATGCGTAGTTCTCCATTATAATAATTCTGTATAATTAAATTATGTCAAATATTCTTTTATATAATTAAATGATTTCATAACTAATTTCATATTTTTTAAGGAAATGTCTTTTAAAGAAGCAATTTAATAAATTTATAATTTCTGTTGAACTTTTAGTGCACCGAGTTATTTCAGATAGCAGTATGTGTTAAGAAAAGCATTTTTAATTAAATTTCTGAACGTATTTTGAACAACAATGTATAAGTGCTGATAAATTAAGACCATCGAGTTAACTTTAAAGCTTAAAATTTAGATAAGGCGAAGTCTTTTTAAAAGTTATTATTAAATTAAATATTAATGTTGAGATTAAATATTTTTTGGAGTTTAAAAAGAAAATCCGGTTTATTTTAAATTTTTTCTTATATCTTTGCCCTATTTTTCATTCAGGTGTTATTTATCTAAAAAGTAAACAAAAATGTATTATAATCGCATCAAATGTATTATTGATCTAGACCGTAAGAAACTCTGAATCAAATTATGGTAAAAAAATACCGGCACTCGGGATGCCGGTATTTTCTACCTTAAAATCATTTTTTTTTTTCGAAACATGTTACAGAACAAAAATCTGATATACCGCAGTTTTTACTGTAATGATTGCCATCAAACAATCGAATCGCACTAATTAAATCAATATTACTGCAAAACTGATGAATTCCGGTATAGTATTTTATAGTAAAAAATTAATTTTGCAGTAAAATAGATTTTACGGTTGATGCCGGTACTTAATACCGGAATTTGATCCAGAATTTTGTAGAGTGTAACTTCATGTTAAAGCATTTTTAAAATAATGTTCTGTTTAAGATAAAATTGGTGTTACTCTTTAATATAAACTCCAGAAGTATTTTCACAAATAAATATTTCCCAATCTTTATTCAATTCAGTTAGTAAGCAGTTAAGTTTTCAGATATCACAAATAAATATTTTTCGAACCTATAATCGTTAATAACTGAATTGTAAAGTAGTTTAAGTTTTTTTATGTTAGTTGGTTGGCTGGCTGGCTGGCATTCCTTATATAAATGCTCTAAAATTAAAATACGCTTTATAGCGATTTTTTATTTTTGAGTTAAATTGTAACGAAATTTCATAAATTAAAATAAAAAAATTAAATACAACATTGTATCGAAATTTTAATAAAAATTAAAAGATTACAAGGAAGAATGCTTTAGTAACTATGCATAACTTAAAAATCTTAAGAAAGAAATTAACAGTAAACCATTATTTTATTAAAGGAAATTTTTTTTTTCCAGATAAGCCATCATGTTGAAGATTGTAGGAATTCTCGCTGTAAGTATGGTTTCAAAAAATTAAATTAATACATGTAAAATATTTATTTGTATATTTAAATGCAAACACCTCAAATTTTAATTTATTTATATACTAGTTTATTTATTTCCATAGTTTGTTTACTTTAAGTAAATCTCATCTCAAAGACATCTCAGTATTACAAAGCTTAAAGTTTAGTCATTTATTTTAGCATTGATTGTCTCAAAGGGTTATTTTCCTNACATTTTATTTTTACATTGTATAGAGATACTATTATTTAAGATTTGAATCATCTGATTTAAATATTAAAAATGTTTTTAAAACTCCTCTAATATCCTATGAACAGGACTATTATTTAAGGTTTGAAATGTTTTATTTAAAGTTTATAAATGTTTTTAGGACTCTTCTAAAATCTTATTGCTGGACTGTTTTTAAGGTTTTGAAATGTTTTATTTAAAGTTTATAAATGTTTTAAAAAAAACACTCTTCTAAGACCTTATTAACAGATCTATTTTTCCTTTTGGCTAAGGGGGGTTTGAACCAATTCTTAAAAGAATTTTAATATAAAAGTATTTAAAAATATTTAATGTTTTATAATCTGAAACAGATTAAGAAAACAGTGTAAAACAAATTAAAATATTTCTTAAAGAAAATTAATTAGTTTGCTAAATAGACAACTTTTTTTTCTGTTTTTCTGAATATTCTATTTTAAACACTTTAAAAAAAAAATTTTAACCAGCTAAAGCGTGCTTCACTATCTCAAATTACGCTATTTTTTTATTTGCTTTTTCTTATTCCCATTTGTTTTTAAGGCTTTACAAAGTGTAATTCATTCAATATGAATATTGTTCTGCCTTTTGAACTTAGCGCAATGTAACTGATTCCGACTTCCAGGCCATTAGTCACTGCATTAAACCTAACTTTTACTGAAGTTAATAGGGCTCGGTAAATTACTCTTCATTAATTATCTTTTTCTTATTCTTACACTTTTATCTTAAACTATCAAACTAAAACATTACGGTGCATGGAAATCATCATATCAGAAATTATCAGAAATTAAAAAAAACGTATTACACCTATGCATTTACAAAATTTAAATTAATAAATACTGATAATTGCTTAGAAATAATTCTATTGCCTGCATCATTTTTTTTTAAATTCTCAAATGTGCTTTTAACGTAATAAAACTTTCTAATAACTTGCATAACACACCTTTTCATAACGAAAAAAATTTCCATTCATATACAAATACAAAAGATGCTTTTATCATTAAATTCAGAAAAAATTCTTTAATCTTAATAATTTATTCTTAATAATTTAAATATATCTGCCTATCACGACATATTAAAAAGTAAAATATTAAATTTTTTAAGAAAATTATTTGTTCATAGTTGGAAATAAGACAATTTTAAAATTATTTTTTACTATAAAAGCTATTTTTAACTACAACTATGCGTAGTTCTCCATTATAATAATTCCATATAATTAAATTATTTCAAATATTTTCTTTATATAATTAAATTATTTCATAACTAATTCCATATTTTTTAAGGAAACATCTTTTAAAGAAGCAAATTAATAAATTTATAATTTCTGTTGAACTTTTAGAACACCTTAAGAGTTATTTCAGATAGTAGTACGTGTTAAGAAAAAAACATTTTCAATTAAATTTCTAAACTTATTTTGAACAGTGAATAAGTGCTGATAAATTAAGACCATCGAGTTAACTTAAAAGCTTAAAATTTAGAGAAGGCGAAGTGTTTTTAAAAGTTATTATTAGATTAAATATTAATGTTGAGATTAAATATTTTCTGGAGTTTAAAGAGAAAACTCGGTTTATTTATTATATTTTTTATATCTTTGCTCTATTTTACATTCAGTCGTTATTTATCCAAAAAGTAAGCAAAAATGTATTATAATCGCATTAAATGCATTATTGATCTACACCGTAAGATACTCTGAATCAAATTATGGTAAAAATACCGGCACTCTGGATGCGGGCATTTTCTACCGTAAAATCTTTTTTTTCTGAAACATGTTACGCAACAACTGATATACTGTAGTTTTTACTGTAATGATTGCCATCAAACCACTGAATCATCTTAATTAAATAAATATTACAGCAAAATTGATGAATTACTGTATAGTATTTTATGGTAAAAAATTAATTTTGCAGTGAAATAGATTTTACGGATGATGCACTCTAAGTGCCGGTACTTTATACTTTAATTTGATCCGGAATTTTGTAGAGTGTAACCTTATGTTAAAGCATTTTTAAAATAACGTAGCCTGTTCTGTTTAAGATAAAATTGGTGTTACTCTTTTATATAAACTGCAGAAGTATTTTCCCAAATAAATATTTCCCAATCTTTATTAATTAAGTGAGCAAAGTTTTCAGATATCACAAATAAATATTTTTAGAACTTATAATCGTTAATAACTGAATTGTAAAGTAGTTTCAGTTTTTTCATGTTAGTTGGTTGACTGGCATTCCTTATAGAAATGCTCTAAAATTAAAATACGTTTTATAGCGATTTTTTTAATTTTTGAGTTCAATTGTAAAGAAATTTCATAAATTAAAATAAAAATTAAATACAACATTGCATCAGAATTTTAATTAAAATTAAAAGATTACAGGGAAGAATGCTTTAGTAACTATGCATAACTTAAAAATCTTAAGAAAGAAAATAACAGTAAACCATTATTTTTATTAAAGGTAATTTTTTTCTTCCAGATAAGCCATCATGTTGAAGATTGTAGGAATTCTCGCTGTAAGTATGGTTTCAAAAAAGTAAATTAATGCATGTAAAATATTTATTTGTATATTTAAATGCAAACACCTCAAATTTTAATTTATTTGTATAGTTTATTTATTTCCATAGTTTATTTACTTTAAGTAAATATCATCTCAAAGACATCTCAGTATTACAAAGCTTAAAGTTTAGTCATTTATTTTAGCATTGATTGTCTCAAAGGGTTATTTTCTTTTTCTTAAAAAAAAGAATGTAAACAAATCGTTTTAAAATTTCTTTTTGAACTTTAAATATGTTTATTCACAGGGGAAATGTTTGTATTACATATTACATATATTAATGAATTGTTTTAATATTTATTTTGCATCTTTTCGAACCCTAAAGTAACGAAAAATAATATTTTTAAGTATAAAAGTAAATAAATTTATTAATTACAAAATTAGAAAAAAAAATTAATGTGGAAAAAAAGTGTTATATTAAAAAACGGATACTAAATATGCAATACACTAAGTTAGGAAGAAAATATTCTTAATTATGTAAATGCTCAACCTTTTAATATTTGCGATCGAAATTTCTTTTGTAGTTCTCATCGCGTCCTCCTCATTCACACTTTAACTATTGTCTTGATTTACATTTAATTTGTTCTAATTTAATTGTATTTTGAAGCTAAAGCTACACGACGACTTTGATGACAAACCTTAATTACTCATATATTATTTGTGTGTTGAAATCTATTGCAATAAACAAAATTGCAATAAGAATACAAAATTCTGATTCTTTTTTTTTACAAGCGACGTCGCCCATGGGTGAGACAATCAGGTTCGATACACGCGCGTAACGTCGCCTGCAGGTATCCAATTAAATTTTATCCGAAAATTAATTCAGCTTGATAATAAAGTGAAGTGTTATAGCTGTAACGTTAACATCCCCACGTAACCACGTGATTAGTTGCAAGTATTTAAATGTCACCCAAAAAATATTTAAAACCAACTAAACATAACAATACATAATGCACATTCCACTTTCTACTTATCACAATGTACTAAAGCATAGACCAAGTCAATAATTTCTAAACCTATAATACTAATAATTTAATTATTATAAGGTTCAATAATTATATAAAAATATATTAATATTAGATATTTGCAAGGTTGAATATAATTAATATACTAAACCTAGTAGTATCTGATATTAAACCTTCTTTCGAAAAACTTTGTTCTGCAAAACAAGCCCAAGAAATATTTAAAAATAACTAAACATAACAGCACATAATGCACATTCTTCTTCCTACTTATCACAATATACTAAAGCATAGATCAAGTAAATAATTTTTAAACCTATAATACTATTAATATAATTATTATTAGGTTCAATAATTATATCAAAACCTATTAATATTAGATATTTATAAGGTTTAATATAATTAATGTAAACCTAGTAGTATCCGATATTAAACCTTCTTTCGAAAAACTTTGTTCTGCAAAACAGGCCCAAGAAAGTCACAAATAAGTATTATTCTTATTTTTAATTTGATATTGATACTAAATATATTGAGCAGTACTGTTACAATCAATAGGTATACTTTATCTGTGCAAAGGTGTAGATTATTTTTCATTTTCTCAGAATGTATTTTATTGATATTCCTTAAGTAAATGAAAAATATTTTTTTCAATTATTATTTTCTCGCATTTTTTTTCTATACTTTATTCTCATATATATTTTTTCTAATTCTTCTCAAAAACTCACGCTCCCATTTAATTTTATCACGTCTCTCTAGATGGCGCACCCTGGAGTTTTAGAATCTTAGTTTTCTCTGCTATAAATTTGTTCATGTGCACAAAATAATTAAGATATTTTATTGTATTTTTTTAGCTTTGCCTTTTCGCCACTGCTTTTGCAGCTGATGATGAAAAAGGTATGGAAAATGCATATTTGTTATTTTTTCTAACTAAACTATATTCTCGGCACGATATGTTAAGTTCGTCGCTATGGAATTGTTCGCATTGATATTGTCTATAACCTATTCTTAAGAGAAACTAACCAGAAAGGGGCTAAATAATTTGCATCATAAATTTTTTTTAAAATTAAAGTTGGTTAAAATTAAAAGAAAAACCAGTAAGGGTAAACTATTGATATGTTGCTTTTGGACATTTTTGTTGTAAGCCTATGGAATTTTTTTTTATTGCGTAATTCAAATTTCTATCTTTTTATTCCTTAAAGATACAATATTTTTTTATACATTTGAAAACTACCGGAAATTTTATCATAGTTTAATGCTTCACTCATAAATTTTGGATAATTATTAGGAATTAAAATATTCTTAAGCCTTTTCACAAATATCTAGTAGCAGACGATAAAATAATAATGATTCTCTTTTTTATGGTTTTATGATTTTTATAAATTGGCGCGTTATTTAAATAATAGTCAATGTACGCTCTTAAGTAAAACTTATAATTCTCGTAGTTTAATAACCTATCCTAAACTATTTTTTGCCTATTTTGATCTTTAAATACTTTTAAGTTGCTGGCAACAGCTGAATCATACTGCTATAATTTTATTCTTTTTTCAATTTATGGTTATGTTACGAATCCTGATTGTAGAATATTGTTTCCATGTATAAATTTACTCCTCTTCCATCTGGAAAACCTATAGAAATACAGCTTCTTGCGAATCAGAATAATAGGGAATTTTGTTTTACATTTAAGTATTCTTAAATAATAGTGCTATATTCTAATTGAATTTGAATTGTTTTAAATGTTAAAAAGTTGCCAAACGGAGTGATAAAAAAATTATTTGATAAAACCGCTTGAAAGTGGTGTGAACAGGCTGTCGTAGCCTTAAAAATGCTAAAAGTATATTCATAAATATATTCACAAAGCCTTTTCTGTTTATATATTATGTTAAATGCAATCCAGGGTCTTGAGATTTTGGTTTTAATTCTTAGAAACATTAGCTAATTTAAATATTTTTTGAAGAGAAAGAACAAACTAAAACTGTGATAAAATAATGCCTAGAATGAAGTAGTAAATAGTAAAGAAATGTGAAAAATAAGTAAATAAAAAATTACTTTAGAAAGTAAAATATAATTAGAAAATGTAAAAATATTTCAAATGAACATGAAAAATAAATGAAATCGAATGAGTAAAAAATGAAGAAAAAGTTTGTAAACTTATGTTTAGAAGTAACAATGCTCATCATAATTAATGTAATCATGAAGACTATGCTATCTAGTTGAAATGTCAATTCGGTTAGGTGAATTGATATAAAATAAAGATTCCTTACAGCTTTTTCCAAGATATACTCTCATATCCACTAAATTTAGCTTAACGTATTGAAATTAGTGTGAACATTATATTGGAACAGAACAATATATGATATCTTTAAATATATATAGCTCAGTTCTCCATAGCATTACATTGCTTTTTGAATATCATTCCATACCATTACATTGCTTTCTGATCTCTGGTTGAGCTTATGGTCATTTTACAAATGGTTAAAATTCATTGAGAAAGTAGTCCAAATAAGTCTTAGCTTTTTGCAATGTTTTAGTATTTTTCGTTAAAAAAAAATTCTAGAAGCTGCTCTGCCAATTTAAAAATCAAATTTAAAATAATCATGTTTAGTTTACTTTTTTGCAATTTTTTTTTTGTAATTTGTTTAAGGCTTTAAAGTTTTATTGGAATTTTCTTTTTCAAACGAGCACTTTTCAAGAAAACCCTTCTAAGAATTGTTTTTGCTTCTAAGAATATATTTCCAATATTCAGTATATCGCTATTATATGAAAATCTATAACTCTTTAGATTAGAGCGCCTCGGACGAATCACAGTCAAATAATCCATCATTATTCCGTTATTAGATTAGTAAACAAATAGGAATCATTCATTTTCCCGATTCTTCAAAGAACTGTAAAGATATCTATCTTAAAAACAACAACCCAACACTAAGCATATCAAAGAAGGACTTGTTTTTATCAACGTAAATCTATAGCGTTATGTATGAATTTAAAATATATTGATACCACAAATTCTGGGCTGAATTACAAGAGTTTAGTTGACCAAATAACATATAAAACATTTTGCGATTTCTAATTTATTTTTAAAAATAAAATTTTTCAATTCATATTGGAAACGAAATTCTTGAATTAAAATTCTTTTTTATTAAGTATTAAATCAGTTGACATTCAATTAAACTTTTTTGTGTGGCCGTTTTCCACTTTTTTGCGCTATCCACTTGTGTTAAATTGTTCAGCTTTTTCTTCTTACTTTTTACATGCTTCTAGTTTTTATAATGCAGTTGTTTTCTGATTTGAATATTTATTTACAACTCCAAAGAATTTCATTTTTGGCAGTTATCCTTAAATTATGTATTTGAGGATACAGAAAACACTCCATTATATCATCTTTTTGTTTTTATATTATCTAGAGCTTGATAATTCAGTTATTATCTCAATAGCATTAGATCCGATTTATTTCTTTTTTGGGTAAATGTTCTTAAAACATATATTTTCTGAGAATAACTTTGTCAATGACTCTTGTGAACTTTTTCTTTTATGTTCACTCATTGATGTTGATCAAAAGCATATGTTGATGTTGTATTACGAATAGTTAGAGAACACCACTATGTGTCTAAGAAATAACTAGAAATCTCTTATGTAAATCATAGAATCTGTGTAGCAATTTCTAAACATTTTTTCATATGCAGAGCCTTCAGCCTGCGAGTTGGATCGTGCCCGTCGTCTGAATGCTACCCTCACCGAGAGTATCTTGCACTTGATCCCAGAATGTGAAGAAAATGGTGACTACGCCGCTCTCCAGTGCTTCACTGCCAACGACTGGTGTGTCTGCTACAGAAGAAATGGTGACAACATCAACACCCCATCCAAGAACATCAAGGCCTGCGATTGCGTCAGACAGAAGGATGATGCCATCACAGCCGGTAAGCAACCATATCTCTGCAAGAATCCGATTAATAATTTTTTTAATCGTTTTAGTAATATAACAAAATTAACTTCAAAACTTTGTTCGAAACTTGCATCTCGTTTTACATTCAAGTAACAAAACTAGACTCTTAGAAAAATTGCTTCAGAGTTGGCTCCGCAATTTAATGACCAACAATAGAATGATGGCTTTGCTGTCAGCTTTGTGCACATTTTCAAGCATCTTACACTTTCACACATTTATTGTGTATCCATTGATATAAAACTGGGTATACTTCAAGCCGCCACCAGTGATAGAATCTCCGCCTTATACAAAGACAGCTTAGTGCCTTAACCATTGTGCCATCGTGGCTTATAATAACTGTACCTTTAAATTTGTAGGTAATGTCTGTACCTTGAAATCTATAAATAATATCCGTACCTTGAAATATGTAGGTAATATCTGTACCTTAAAATCTATAGGTAATATCTGTACCTTAAAATTTGTCGGTAATAACTGTATCTTAAAACCTCTTGATAATAATTGAATACCGAAATCTGTCAGTGATATCTGTACCATGCAATTTTCAGGTAATATCTGCACCTACGAAAAGCTCAATTAGGAATGCGAACCCGGATTCCATTATACTGGAATAATATTATCATATCATGAAGTTCAATTACGAATCAAATTGCTCGATTATATAGTTAAACTTGGCTTTAAATTTAGATCGAAACAAATTTAGGTGATATTATGGTTCAATATGCTCTAAAATTTCAACTTGTTTAAATTTGTTTTCTAATTGCAAAATATGTTTCAATGATTGTAAAATATGTTTTAATAATTTAATATAATAGCTAAAAAATTTGTTATTAGATGTTGAACTTTCAGAAATTAAATCCAAGCAATTGGAAACTAAAGAATAAAATCGATTATAAAATCAAAACTTTCAGAACCGACTTCATTTTTACAACCGAATAAGATCAAAACTTTTCTGATCAAATGCCTTGAAACATTGACAAACAAATTGCTAGCTTCCATTCACCTTTAAATAACATGGCGACCATCTGCTACTAGTTTCATGTTATTCATGATAGATGGCAGCTGTAGCTTAGTCTAAAATACTATGTCCCAGTTCTGTCCGTGTTCCCGGTTCTGTTCATTTCTTCCCTACATTTGAATAATAAATTAATCTAAATTAGAAAATCTGATGAACTATTTCGGAAAAAATAGAAAGGCGATAGATAGATAATTATATATATTTTGGTATACAGGTAGGTACTTTATTGACGTCGCATTAGAACTTCACAACGGGCTATTGGCGACGGCCAGGGAAACATCCCTGAGGATGATCCGAACACATACCATCGCAATTTTGATTCTCTGCAGAAGGGTTGGCTCAACACCTCCTAGAAAGAACAGGCCTCAGCACGGGTTACCATAAATATCCCTTAGTAGTCCAAACGTAATGACATACTTTGTATTTTCAACCACTGCGCAGCTTAGTAACCCTAACGTAATGACATCTTTCTTATTTTTCGTCTACTGCGCAGTTAACTTCGTCACATCGGACTACTAAATTGATCTGTGCTGAGGCCTTTCTACTTGTAGGAGGTGTTGATTGGCTCCCCTGCTTTGGTAGCCCGACGACCTGCGAGCGGAGTCGAGAACTTTACTGTATAACAGTTTAATGAGGACCGAAACCGCACACCCTTGATCCCTACGCAGGCTGATCAAAGTGGTCACTCACCACTTACTGACCGCAACCAGTGATGCACCGTGTCTTTACAATCAGTCCACTGCGGGACGATAGATATTTTGGAAATAAGACATATTATAGGTAAAATCGTGTTAACTTCAACCAAAGAGGCTCTCATGAACAATTTGAAACTAAGTCTTAAAATTTATTAAGCTCAAAGTAAATCATTTTCATGACACGATTAATGTAGTTATTTATTTTACATTACAGGAGACACTTACATCCCCAAGTGTGACAAGAACGGATATTTCCAGAGCAAACAGTGCTCCAACGATGAATGCTGGTGCGTTGACAAGAACGGAAAGGTTCTCACCGATCCTAAGACTGGAGGCGTTGACTGCTAAATTCTTGGATGTTTAAACTATGCTTAAATAAAAGTTGTTGAGTTTTTATAGTTTCTGTTCTTTAATGCTGCATGTGTATGTTTTATCTATTTTATCACTAATTAAGTTAATTTTGTAGTTCCTGTTGTCGTTGTTATTTATTTATGTCGCACTAGATCTGTTCAATGGGCTATTGGCGACGGTCTGGGAAGCATCCCTGAGGATTATCCAAAGACATGCAGTCACAAATTTGATCCTTGGAAGACAGGAGGACACCCCCACTGCAATAGCCCGACTCCTTCCTCGCGAAATCGAGTACTTCGCGGTAGAACAGTTTAACGAGTAACAATACCGCACACTCTCGTTCTCATCACAAGCTGATCAAAGTTGTCATCCACCCTTACACTGACCACATCAGCGATGCTTGACTTCGGTGATTAGCTGAGAGCCATGTAGCGCTAAACAGATGGAATAGTTCGTTCACTAAGAGTTGGCACTTTGCTCTACCTCCTCAGACCCAGAGTTCATTTTAGTGCGAGGGTAATTGGAGAAAACGTGGAATTTGAGATAATCTTTTATGCACGTCAAACACAAACAGTGAATTTTTTTTCTCCTGTCACTTACTTAGATTTATCATCTGCTATTATACCTTTAGTTATTTCCTAGTTCAATCTATTTTTAATTTAAAAATTGCTGTTTTCACAGCATAATATCTTAAAAAGAGTAAATTATTCAGTCAAAAGAGAGAAATATAATAAATAATATCAAAATGTTTTGCGAGGATGAAGGCAGAGCTTAGTCTTCGTGTTATACTATTTTTTTTAAAATTTAATAATTATGGATGAGTTTAAGATCTGATTAAACTAAAGTAAGTGTTTTTAAATATAGTTCTTAAATAGGGTACTAGTGATATGTAAATCTCTATTTTGATCAACTGGTTCATGGTGAGGTAATTTGCAGCCTCTGGTTGCCCGAAGACTGGAGCACCTGGAGGTAGAAGCCTTTCTTAGCTCCTCAGACACCCAAGTCGTTCCTAACATGGAGAACAGACAATAGGCGCGGGTTTGGATCGGAGTTTTCCTTCTCCTAGGTATCTCTCTTAGTCTGACTCCTACCTAACGAAGACCTACCCGGCATAGGAGATCCTACCAGCTGCGCTACCACCGGCATAGCTCTGTGGGTTGCTGGAGCACGCAAGCCCACCCACCTCGTCAAGGTGAAGATACCGCAGGGGGGTATACGCAGCATCAAGACTCCTGATGCTAAATTTTCTCGCTGCCAGAGCAGCCCAGACTTCTGCTCTGTTTTCAGAAGTGAACTTCTAGCTATTAACAGGGGTGTGGAACTTGTTATACACAATGACCTTTGTTTTGAAGTTCTTTGGATACTCACTGATAGACGCTGCTCCCTACAGCACCTCAACAACTGGACCCATATGGGCGACAAAACCAGTATTTCTATCCTAAACAAATTAAAATTCTGGTCCTTACAGCATAATATTCACCTGCAGTGGATTCCTTCTCACGTCGGTCTCTATGGCAACGACTTAGCCAACAGCCTCGCTAAAGAGGGTTGCAGCCAACCTGACCTGATCTCACCTATCTCGAACTTTACTCCCTAAAAAAATCCCAGCTTCTCAGGGACTGGCTGTTTCCCCCCACCCACCATTGGTACAAAGGAAATAAGCCTGGAGTTTCTTTGACTTTTCCCTTTGAAAGGAGAGTCTGTACCACCCTCGCCCGCCTAGTTACCGGCCATCTAAAGGGTTTACTATTTTCTGAGGGAACTAAAACCTACCCACTCTGCCCTAAATGCCATCTACACCGGACTTCTACCGATCATATCCTGAACTGTCTTGGTCTTCCTTATTTAGTTGAATTTTAGTCGTAATAATATAAGAACATTTAGAAACTGTGTCTGCAGTTCAACTAAACTTATTCACTAGGACTTCAGTCATAACACCATTGAATCAATTCCTAAAAAGACCTTTACTTCATCGAAAAATCTTGTTTATTTGGATCTCAGTTATAATGACATTAAATCAATTTTTTTCAACTTCTTCACTTCGTCTCCAAAACTTATTCACTTGGACCCTCAGTAGAAGTAATATTGGATCAATTCCAAAAACTATCTTCAGTTCATCGACTAAACTTGTTCACTTGGATGTCTGTCATTGAATTCAGTTCTCAGACCAGAAGGTATCTTCACTTCATAGACTGACTTCATTTATTTTGATCTCAGTCGTAATAATATTGGATTAATTCCCAATAAGGTCTTCAATTCATCGACTAATCTCATTTACTTCGACCCAGTCATAATCTATACACAATTCCAAAGGAGGAAATTAATTCGTTAACTATTTTTATGCACTTAAGTCTCAGCTCGAAAGGAATTGAGCACATTCCAGAAAGTATTTTTGATAGTCTATATACGTTAAATTACATAGATTTAGGTAATAATAAAAAGTCATTTCTATAGTTTTTACCCTTTTCGAGCGTTTTTAACTTATCAAACAATCATATTTCTGATTTCAATGATTCAGCTTTTGCATGCATTACAAGCTAAAGGTATTTGATTATTGTTTAAAAAAATTTAAAGTTTCTAATTCAAATTATCTGCATAATTTATCTGTATCAGCTTCATCGAACAATAAAATAACAAATTTCAATGAACTTCCGATAAAAACTAAAAAGTTAAGTTTTCTAGAAATGCAATTATTTATTTAAATCTTTAAGGTTAACATTTACCTGATTCGAAATCTTAAACTTGATTACCTCACAAGCATAGACTTATCGAGAGACCATGAACTTATAGGCTTGATAAAACTTCTGGCGATAACACATTTTTAAATGAACGAGACATGCAAAACGGCATGCAAAGTTCTGACAATGCAGTTTATGTGGATATTTCAACGAATTGAAAAAAACTGTGATTGCAAGTTGTTTTTCCATTTTAAATATCTGAATAAAAATAAACTTTCAGGGGTTTACTTTTTCATAAACTTGAATAATATTAAGTGTGAAAATCCACATTCTTTGGCTGGTAGTTACAATCCCATCTCTGCCAGACTATGCATTTACTTTTCAAATTGAAAGAAGCTGTCCATGTCCATGAACATGTGGTTAACGCTGCAAAAACGATAAGTATTCATTAACTATACCAACAATCGTCTCCATTATAAAGAATCTACCAGCAAATGCACAGGGCTAAAGAGAATAGAAATGCTGGTTCACTCCTTTGAAGTAGCTCTCGCCGCTCCAATCCTCCGATTTTCTCTAGTGACGTCACTTGTCTAGTGACGTGGCTCAAAGCTCGCACTTTTACTTCAAGAACGGAGCGTTCGGCCTTACTAGCTCTAACTAATATTGGATCATTTCTTTTTGCGAGATATTCTAAGACATTTGTTATTTTCTATAATGACTTTCCTCAGTTTTTGTAGTGAATTTACAAGAATTTAAAACTATTATCGAAATGCCAGTTTGCGCGATTGCAACTTGCAAAAATTCTGATATAAAAACAAAAGGAAAAAGTATAATTTTTCGCGTGTTCCCTAAAGTAAATGAACAACTATGTAAAGAATGGATTCCGAAATGACACAGTTAATATAAAACAGCAATACGTTTATTCTGTCGTAAAGAACTTTTATAAAAATTCATTATCTAAATAGAAACCGCCTCGTTACTTCATAAAGAAAGGCAGGTGAAAAGAATTAAAAAATAGATAAAGTCAAAGAAAATTAAAATGTAAGTAAAAAGTATAAATAAAATATATAGTATATAGTTGAAATTCTCCTAATTTCATAACATATTTTTTAATGTAGTTATTCTAAATATTTATGATTTTTTTTAAAAATTATATTCTCTTCAATTTAAATATCTATAAATTATATCATCGTAAATTTAAATGTCTATAAACAATTGTAAAATTTCTAATGTCATTATGAACCTAAATTATTATTTTGTTTCAGTAATTAGCGTTTAAGGTTGATGTTTCCTAATGATTAAGTATGAACAAATTGCTATTAACGACATATTTTAAAATCAGGGATTCTAAATTTAACTTAACTTATCGTTATAAAAGAATATGTAGATAAAAAAAGTGTCGATATATGCCTTCATTTTTCTTAATAGTTAAAGTTAAAACTGAACTTTTTAAAATAAAGTATTTATCGTGTCATTTTCACCAACTAGCAAAACATTTTTATAAGTTTAAAATGGTATTTTTTTTAATATAATAACCAAGAAAGTTTTTTTTGAACTATGTTTATGAACGGAAATAATGTGTTAATTACGTAAAGTTTGAAGGCTAATAACCAGAAAAAGTCTAACTTATTTTTACAAAGAGAAAGATGCAAAGTTATCATAATATCTTTGCTTGCGATCTTCGAGATCTGTGGACACAGTGACGTCATGAGGAGGGAAATCGTAGCTTCAGCTCTAACATGAGCGGAGTTAACTAGCCCTTCTATTCTCTTTAGCCCTGGTGTCAGTTACTCGCTGTGTCTTCGAATATTACAGCCTATGAATGAGATGCTGAAATCTTGATGTTAGAGTCTTCGTTGATTTCTGTCCAACAAACACGTGTAACGACCTAATGCATTATTCAAATGTTTATCGATCTATGTTGAATTTCACTATAATGAAAATTAAAGTATCCGATTTTAAAGATATGGCTATTAATGTTGATCTTACTCTCTTGCATGTACTACATATTTATCATAATGTATTTAATGAAAATATTTCGAAGAATATAATTATTTTTCCAGAACTATTAAAAAAATTACTTTAAACAAATAATAACATCGACTTTTATTTGAAAATATATTTGATGAAATTAAATTTTTAAACAATTTAGATTTGTTTGAAAATTCATAAAATGAAATCAAACGTGAGTATTTCACATGGATCACAAGCATAACCAATTTGAACTTATTTCGCAATCAATTATCTTTTCTATTATCAGTTACTTTTTTCGATCTTAGTTCATTTCACAGTTTTAAATATCTCTTCCAACGCATTCAAATTGTTATTTCAAGGAATTGGATACATACTTGCTAAAATATTCATCTCTTTCACTTCAGTCGTATTAAAATGTGAACAATTCCAAAAGGTATGCTGTTCATTTCTGCGATAAAACTCTGTCATTTTAATCTCAATAGTAATGACATTACATCAATTCCAAAAGATATATTCAGTCCATCTACTAACCTTATTCACTTAGACCTTAGTAGTAATAATATTGGATTAAGAGTTAAATATATATTCAATTCATCAACTAAACTAATTCACTTGGATTCTCAGTCGTAATAATCTGGGATTAATTCCAATAGATATCTTTAGCTTATTGGACAGTCTCATTTACTTCTTGAACCTCAGTCATAACAATATTGGGCCAATTTTAAAAGTTACCTTCATTTCTTCTATTAATCTTATTCATTCAGACATCTGTTGTAATATTATTGCGGAAATTCCAGATGATATCTTTAGTTCCACATATAACCTTATTCAGTTGAACTTTAGTCGTAATAATATAAGATCATTTAGAAACTATATCTTCAGTTCTTCAACTAAACTTATTAACTTGGACTTCAGTCATAACACCATTGAATCAATTCCTAAAAAGACCTTTACTTCATAGATAAACCTTGTTTATTTGGATCTCAGTTATAATGGCGTCAGATGAATTCCTAACGATATCTTCAGTTCGTCCCCAAACCTTATTCACTTGGACCTCAGTCGAAATAATGTGGGATCAATTCCAAAAAATATGTTCAGTTCATCGACTAAACTTATTTACTTGAATCTCTGTCATTGAATTCAGTTCTCAGACCAGAAGGTATCTTCATTTCATCGACTGACTTCATTTATTTTGATCTCAGTCGTATGTAATATTAGATTAATTCCCGATAAGGTCTTCAATTCATCGACTAGTCTCATTTATTTCGACCCACCTTCGACCCAATCATAATCTATACTCAATTCCAAAGGACGGAATTAATTCATTAACTATTTTTATGCACTTAAGTCTCAGCTCGAAAAGAATTGAATACATTTCAGAAAGTACTTTTGATAGTCTATATATGTTATATTACATAGACTTAAATAATAAAAAAAAGAAGACATTTTTATAATTTTTGCCTTTTTTGCGCGTTCTAAACGTATCAAACAATCATATTTCTCATTTCAATGATTCAGCTTTTGCTGCATTACAAGCTTAAGGGTATTCGAAAATTGTTTAGAAAAATTTTAGAGTTTCTAATTTAAATTATCTACATAATTTACCTGTATCAGCGTCAACGAACAATAAAGTAACAAGCTTCAATGGACTTTCGATAAAAATTAAAAAGTTAGGTTTTCCAGATATGCAATTATTTATTTAAATCTTTCAGGTTAACATTTACCTGATTCAAAATCGTGCAAACTTAATTACCTCACGAACATCGAGAGACCATGAACTTATAGGCTTGATAAAACTTCTGGCGATGACACATTTTTAAATGAACGAGACGTACAAAACTGTGTGCAAAGTTGTGATAATGCAGTTTAAATGGATATTTCAACGAATTGAAAAAACTGTGATTGCAAGGTGTTTTTCCTTTTTAAATATCTGAATAAAAATAAACTTTCAGGAGTTTACTTTTTCATTAACTTGAATAATATTAAGTGTGAAAAACCACATTCTTTGGCTGGTAGTTACAATCACATCTCTGTTCGACTATGCATTTACTTTTCAAATTGAAAGAAGCTGTCCCTGTCCATGAACTTGTGGTTACCGCTGCAAAAACGACAAAGTATTCATTAACTGTACCAAGAATCGTCTTCATTATATTATGAAGGATCTACCAGCAAATGTGTCAATTCTATTTTTTAAATCGCTTAACCGGTCTTTCCCCTCTCAATGATCTATCAGATGACGACAGCTTTATTATTTCCTCAGAATGGAATATTCCACTGAAGCGTCAGTATCTATCCTTACGTGGAAATCGTTTGAAATTAGTATCTCCAGCTCTTATGGGGTTCATTAGTGTTCAACCACAATTCGAATTATATTTCTATAAAAAGAACGCAAACTGTGATTGATTTAGTGAAAACTTGAAGTAATTTATAACGAATAACCAAAAATACATTACGATGATATACCATGTGATGACGATGATAATGGAATTACAATATCGATTCCTCTGATATCTATTAGGGATTCAGTTCACTGCAAATAAAGTTTCTTTTCAGGGATAATACAAACAATATTAATCCCATGCTTTGCTAAAATATCAATAATTTTTTACTTCTGGCACAGTGATTTCATACATTCTTTCTCTCTTTATTCACATTTACTGATTTATATCCGGCGATAAAGAATTCGATGCATTTGGAGCAAACAGCAATAATGATAGTGAAATAGTTATGGAACTCTTAAACAAACTGGAGAACAAACTAGCATTTTTTCCGTCTTTATATTGCTACCAGGACAGTATTTCATAGACAATGTTACATGTTCCGCGAAAAGCAATCGACGAGCAATCATTGTTATATCAAACCACTTTATTAAAATTACATGGTATCAGATAGAACTTAATGCTGCTATATTCAAAAACGAAATTTATCCAATTATCGTCATCATTAGAAAAAAGACATCACCTTTGAACTGCATAGACGAGCAACTACGACAAGCCATTTCGAAAAGAACATATTTAATATCGGGTGTAAGGTAGTTTTGGCATTATGCTATGCCCCATAAGAACATTGATATTAGTATTTGTGTACCAAACGATGATACAGTAGACTGAATTTCAATTTTTCTGTTCCTTCATTAAGTAATCACTCGTAAGTACAAAGCAAATTTGATTTTATCAATTCATAACACCATCACTGATATATTAAATAATTGGAACATTCTACAAAGTTTTTAACCATAATTATTGCAGTTTAGAGGATAAAGGAATGGTGAATTAAAATAAAACTCTCACATTGAAATAATCCAAAATCAACTTTGCCTGTAAAATTGTTCAGAATGTCCCATTTTATTTAAAGATATTAATGAAGTTGTAAATAGCTAATAAAATCAAACACCTTCAAAAGGTTTAATAAATTACCAAAAAAAAAATTAAATAAAAAAACATATGAACTGTTTTTTTTATGTTGCAGTTTGTAATTTTTTTGCGTTAAAATTTTTTTGTATGTTAATGTGTTGTCACTGATTATTCCTATTCAGAAATATATAGGCTCTAGAATATGTCTACTGTGCAGTCATTCTCCTAAAAAGCAGGAATATCATTACTAAATCATTTTTAAAAAATTCTTGAATTGAGTTTAAGTGAGTTAACGTGACTGAGTTAGTTGGGACAACTAAGTCAAATATAAAATAAATTATGTTCATAGACGTGACCACAATTTTCCCAAACATTAGAAAAAAGAAAAAAAATTAGGAAAAAAAAATATAACGTATTACCCAAACAATCATTTATTAATTTAGAAAATATAAATGTAAAAAATGATTTACATAAATATAAATTAAAACTGTGTGCCAAAAAAAAAACAATTTCATCGTGTATAAATTTTATTCCAATTTTTGTTTCGTTTACAAATTTGATATTTAGAACAACTTGCTGCAGAAGTGGACTATACAATTGTATTTTCCGAATAAATTATAAAAGGGAAACTAAAATTTTTACATGCAAACGAAAAATGTTTTNCAATAACAATAGTGAAATAGTTATGGAACTCTCAAACGAACTGGAGAACAAACGATCTTTTTTTTTTTCGTCTTTATATTGCTACCAGGACAGTATTTCATGGGCGATGTTACGTGTTCCGCGAAAAGCAATCGACGAGCAATCATTGTTATATCAAACCACTTTATTAAAACTCCATGGTATCAGATAGAATTTAATGCTGCTATATCCAAAAACAAAAATTTATCCAATCATCGTCATCCTTAGAACAATGGCATTACCTTTGAACGGCATAGATGAGCAACTACGGCAAGCCATTTCGAAAAGAACATGTTTAATATGGGGTTTTGGCATTACGCTATGCCCATAAGAGCATTGATATTAGTAAATTGTGTACTGATGATGCAGTAGACAAAATTTCAATTTTTCTGTTCCTTCATGAAGTGATAGCTTGTAAGTGCAAAGTAAATTTGATTCTATCAACTGATAACACCATCACTGATATATTAAATAATTGGAACATTGCGGCTTAGAGGATAAAAGATAGTTGGATTAAAATAAAATTCCCACATTGAAATAATCCTAAATCCAGCTCCCCTGTAAAATTGTTTAGAGGTTCCATAGAGTGTCCCATTTTATTGAAAAATATTAATGAAGTTGTCAATAGCTAATAAAATCAAACACCTTTAAAAGGATTGACAAATTAGAAAAAAAAAATGAAAAAAACATATGAACTGTTTTTTTATGTTGAAGTTTGTAATGTCTTTGCGTTAAAAATGTTTTGTTATGTTAATGTTTTGTCTCTGATTATTCCTATTCAGAAATATACAAGCTCTAGAATATGTCTACTGTGCTGTCATTCTCCTAAAAAGCAGGAATATCATTACTAAATCATTTTTAAAGAATTGAGTAAGTTGGGAGAACTAAGTCAAATATAAAATAAATTATGTTCATAGACGTGACCACAATTTTCCCAAACATTAGAAAAAAGAAGAAAAAACTAGAAAAAAATTATAACGTATTACCCAAACAATCATTTATTGATTTAGAAAATATAAATGCAAAAAATGTTTTACATAAATATAAATTAAAACTGTGTGCCAAAAAAACAATTTCATCGTGTATAATTTTTATTCCAATTTTTGTTCGACAAACAAATTCGATATTTAGAACGACTTGCTGCAGAAGTGGACTATACAATTGCATTTTCCGAATAAATTATAAGAGGGAAACTAAAATTTTTACATGCAAGCGAAAAATGTTTTTTAAAAAAGTATTTTCCGTTTTAAGTCCTAAGGATTTGAATGTTTCAGTATTGAACAAATCATTTACTAGTGCTACATTAATGATTTGTGCCAAAAAAAAGAAGAAAAAACAATTTCGTCGCGTATAAATTTTATTTCAATTTTTGTTTCGTTTACAAATTTGATCTTTAGATAGACTTGTTGCAGGAGTAGACTATACAATTGTATTTTCAGAGTAAATTTTAAAAGGGAAACTAAAATTTTTACATGCAAACGAAAAATGTTTCTTAAAATATATTTTCTGTTCTAAGTCCTAAGGATTTGAATTTTCAATATTGAACAAATCATTTATTAAGTATTACATTAAGAATGGAAGCCAAAAAAACAATTTCATCGTGTATAAATTTTATTTCAATTTTTGTTTCGTTTACAAATTCGATCTTTAGATAAGTTTGTTGCAGAAGTAGACTATACAATTGTATTTTCAGAGTAAATTATAAAAGGGAAACTAAAATGTTTGCATGCAAACGAAAAATTTTTTTAAAAATATTTTTTCTGTTCTAAGTCCTAAGGATTTGAATGTTCCAATGTTGAACAAATCATTTACTTGTGATACATTAATAATTTGTGCTAAAAAAAAAAACAATTTCGTCGCTTATAAATTTTATTTCAATTTTTGTTTCGTTTACAAATTCGATCTTTAGAAAGACTTGCTGCAGGAGTGGACTTGAGTGGATGGTGGAACTAAAACATTGCCAAGTTTGTCTACACACCAGCATTTTCCACTCACTTTACTGCACTGGAGAGCAGAGAAATAGCCATTTTTTTCACATTTTGGCATTTCAGCATAGTGATCTGTAAAGACAATGTTTGCGATTAACAAAAAAACAATGATTGTACTACTCTATACTGTATTGATTATACGATTCAAAACTCTGATTCAAGTTACTAAAATGAAAATCTAGAACATTCCCAAGCTGAAGACTGCAATCTTAAAACCAACATGAATTGTATTAATTGTAATATTAATTGTAAAATTAATATTACTTATACAATTCAAAACTCTGATTCAAGTTACTGAAATGAAAATCTAGAACATTCCCAAGCTGAAGACTACAATCTTAAAACTAATATTAATTGACTCTTGTGTGGCACCATAATCTCGGGTATTTCTCTATCTATTGGCAACATTAGAGTTATTATTCATTATGATAGGTTTTTTCAAGCAATAATTTATGTAGTGTTAAAAAAAGTTTTACGGGAAGTATTAATTTAGAATTACTCTGTTAGATTGTCTTAATAATTTTATACGTTAAGAATTCATTTAGAATAATTTTATATTTTTATAGAAATAAAAACTTAGTTAGAAAGTAATTATTTAGATTTATTTTCTGAAATAGCTGTAGAAGTTTTAAGCATAAACCGTTGGTGCTGCATACTGTCATACCGCATACACACATACTGCATACTGTCATATATATATATATATATATATATATATATAGTACAGCACGTAATGGAGCATTTGGTATGAGTTCAACAGTGATGGAAATAATTTTAAAACTTCTGCTGCTTAATGCTGAAATGTCCTGATCTAATATTTATGGTGGTTTGAGAGATTTAATAGCTGCCGGGCAAATTTTAAATTCTTACTAAAATTCAACGCTTAATTAACTTGAAAATAACTCTTGAAAATATTTAAAATTGAAATCAAAGTAGCAGGCAACAGTTAGAAAGTACAAACATTTGCTTACTAAATGATTTAAGACTAATTAAAATTTTATAATTAGAGGAGGGGTAGCAAAATTCAAAACATTTAAATTCAGTTGTGTTGTGCATACGGTTTTGTTACTAATAAAGTTTATATATTGCATTATTTAAAGATAATTTTGAAAGGTAACCAAGCTGATCACCAAAGGCTGCCAGTTCTTTTACAATTTGTACGAGTGCTTCACCTACATCAGAAGATGTTATAAAATTTCATTCAAAATCAGGTGTCATTGTTTGACTTTTCATTTTTAAAAGCACTTGAGCACTCAGAAAAACATTGCATTTTTCCTGATGGGTAAAGCAAAAATGTTCAACCGTACGAAAATATAAACTTTCGCAAACATTACTATAAAGTTGATGGTGTGGTTAATATTTAAGACCATCATGGAACAAACAACCCAAAAAGGGCAATCTCTTCAAAAGTTGTACCTTAACATTTTTTTTATGCAAAATTATTTCCAAGTAAGCGAACGTTAAGGCATGGTCTGTATAAATGGTTAGAGATTTATAAATTTCACTTTTTGTCAACGTATAAACTTTAAACAACACTACTCAATTTTCCTAAAACGTCTCTTAGTGCTGTGGAGGATCAGTGGCGAGAGAGTTTGCCTCCTAATTAAGTAAATCAGGTTCGAACACCTGCGGTGGCTGGTTGATACGATCTCTGCTTCCGGTTCGTATCGACCACAGTGCTGACATAAAATAACCTCAGTGTCAGACGGATAGTAAGTTGGAATCTCATTGCCATCGGGCAAACCGTGGAAGGTTTGCCCATGTTTATACCCTCCATATAACGGGGATTAGTTTCATCCAAAAAGTCCTCCATGAAGGCTACTTTGTTCCACTATTTGATACATGAGTTCCCTTATCTTTTGGGTTGGGTTCGAAATCACAAGGCGACCAGTTGAACAAGTCGTGAACTCAGAATTGAATACGGTGTTCACCGTCGATTGTAAAATATGATAAAATAAAATGCTGCTTAAAGTAGAGTAAATGTGGTTTAAAGTTAATACGGTGACAAAAGGTGAAATCTATAAATCCTCACATATTTATAGTGGCCATGTGATAGCGTTTGCTTACTTGGATATAATTTTGCATAAAAAAATGTTTAAGAATAAAACAGCATTTGCCTCCCAATGAAATGACTCAGGTTCGAATACCAGCGGTGGCTGGTTGAAACGAATTCCGCTCCCGGCTCACTTCGATCAGTGTATCCTCAGTAAATCACTGTAAATTTTTGTTTAAGCCAATACTGCAGAGTGTTGAAAGCATTTTTTGCCATGAAATTAAGTATCCTTGTTAAATATCATTATTTCTTATTTATAAAAAAAAGAAAAAAAGATGTAGAAAGATTGTTCAAATAAAATGTTTACAAGTGGGAGTGCATCAAAAGTACAGAAAAAAAGCAGTAGAGCNGTGGGGACAATTGTAACAAATGCACGACTGTCAAAAATTGTTAATAACTGATATAATAACATTTAAAATAAGGTATTTATTTTTTTTTCTAGAGTGCATCAAAAGTACAGAAAAAAAAGCAGTAAAGCTATCACTAAGAGCTATCACATTTTGTTTGCTTGACTTGGGTATTGGTAGATCGGTATTGTTATACACTCACAAACGCTTGTCATAGACAAACAGTTGTGAGCGCATGCACGGTAGTATTCGTCAGAAACAATAACCATTCGACAAAAAATTTACACATTACGCTTACTTCACTAAAAATTAGACTACTAAAGATAACTCTGCACTCGAAGCATCGCTTTCAGCACAGCTTTACATTCACTTTTAATGCTCGCATGCGAACAGGTATACTAGTTATACGAGGGTTGCTATTTATATTTCTGGCCTTGGCAACAGTAGGTGTTGCTAGGCGACCGCAGACGATTTTAATCGAAAGTTTGATATTTTTAAACATAAATTCAGCAGACGATTTACCATTATAGCTTCATTTGTGTTGTTGACAGTAAATTGAAAAGTTCTTCTCTTTTCAAAAAATGGAATGGAATCGTGAGCATTTTCGTGCCATTATTTTTCATAACTTTCGACGTGGATTGTCAAGACAAGAGTGCTTCGATGAACTTAATTCTTTATTCAGCGATAAAGCGCCATCTTACAGCACTGTAAATAATTGGTATAACGAATTTAATCGTGGCCGATGCTCGATACAGGGCGAATCCCGATCAGGTCGTCCAAAATCCGTTGTTGTGCCAGAAAAGATCGATGCTGTACGCGAACTGATAAAACAAGATCGTCATGTGACATACCGTGAGATAGAGGCGTCTTTGGACATTAGTATGACTAGCATCAATAAAATATTGCATGAACATTTGAGCGTAAAAAAAATTTGTTCGCGCTGGATCCCGCATAATCTGACAAACGCTCAAAAAAAGTCTCGTGTCGATTGGTGCAAAGAAATGTTGGAAAAATACGTTCAAGGTATCAAAGGCTATAACATCTACACAGGTGACGAATCATGGATCTATGCATATGAGCCGGAAACAAAACAGCAATCAACTGTATGGGTCTTCCAAGACGAGGCAAAACCAACAAAAGTTGTTCGAGGAAGAAGCACATCGAAACAAATGATTGCCTGTTTCTTCGGCATTAACGGTCATGTGGCAACAGTGGCGTTAGAGCAACGCAGGACGGTCAATTCTGAATGGTACACGACCATTTGTTTGCCAGAAGTCATCGGAGAAATTCGAAAAAAGCAGAAGAACAGGCGAATCATTCTTCATCATGACAATGCGAGCTCTCACACATCGACTCAAACAAAGGCATTTCTGACGGAGCGAAAGATCGAACTGATGGGTCATCCGCCGTACAGCCCTGATTTGGCACCCAATGACTTCTTCTTATTCCCACACATCAAAAATAAATTACGTGGACAACGATTTTCGACCCCCGAAGAAGCGGTTGATGCATTCAAAACGCATGTTTTGGAGTTACCTCAATCGGACTGGAAAAAGTGCTTTGAAAATTGGTTCAAACGCATGCAAAAGTGTATTGATCATCATGGAGAATATTTTGAAAAACAATAAAACCAATTTCGATCCTACATATTTGTTTTTTCATTATTAGGCCAGAAATATAAATAGCAACCCTCGTACACAATCTGCAATACACTTTTTTCACCTCAATTTACATACTAGAAGGATGGCACTATCGATAATGTATTTTTGATGCTATCACCCGTGTCCACTTTTTATTTGGGCAGTCTTATATTTTGTTATAAAATAACATTGAATTAAAGGCACATACCGTGCTCATATACTTGATATTGCCTGTTAAAGCAAACGCATGTCTTTACATTCATTCCGAATCCAGGGAGAGTTAATGGTGAACCGTCTGGTGCGACGCACATGCAAGTGTCTTCAACTCCTGGACTGTCGTAGCACTGGAGATCTTTAAATGTTCCATCGTTTTCACATCTGGGTAACATCCAACGCACATCTGGGTCATTTTCTCGATCCCTCATACTGATCATCCTTTCTCGAGCTGTTGGACAGTCCACTCCAGCTGGAAGAAGGAAACGAAACTTGTATAAAATGTTTCGTAATCGCCAACCCTGGATATTTATTTTTTTAAACCCTTGCAAATATTAACTTACGGTAGCCTGGAAATTCCCATGAGAATGCCGTTGCCGCGACGCAGACGAAAACCTATGAAATTAAAATGACATATTTATACAAATTCTATTTAATAAACAGTAAGTAATGTAAATTTTTTGCATATATGAGATGAAATAAGTTCGGATTGTTGCAGTAACCCTCATTGCACTTTACAGTGATTATATTTGATTTTTTAAACTCTGAATTTTTTACCAAACCAATTAAGGGTTTACAGCTACCAATGTTCAACTCCGTAGCCTTGTAATTTTGAACTAAATCCAGAAGACCTGGATCAAATATTAGAAGAAATTTTTCCTTCGTGATGAACTTTTTGGTGGAACTAATCCGTATTTGCGTTACATGGAGAGCAAAATTACAAAAACCTCTCACGGTTAGCCTAACGGCAAAGCTACTCTAACGCATGATCTGGCTACCACTGAGGATATTTTACATCAGCATTGTGGTCGGTGTAAGCCGGGTGCGGAATTCGTATTAACCAGCCATCGCTGAGATTCAAATCCGGTTCACCTAATTAGAAGGCGAGCGTTTTATCCCCTGAGCCACCACGTCTCACGCATATTAGTTTGCAGATTAATGAAGCTCCAAAAACACAAAAATCATTAAAGAGAATAAAATGTTATCTAAATATACTGAAGTATTATCAAGATCAATCTCAGTGAAAATTTTATTGAACCTTCAACTTTCAGTTTACAAATTGTAGAAAATTGTTTATTTCTCACAAATATTCTTTTTTATTACTATTATTCTAGTTTTACTACGATTAATTTAAATAATGATACGGTGAATTTTGATAATGATTTTCATCATTACTATTTTCAGAATAATTTCTTATTTGATTAAAGAGGCTAAAATAAACCTACCTCTGTATTTGACGTGCTTTGTGATGTGGAAGAAATTTCCTTTAAGAGGCCAAGTAATTAAGTTTCTTTCATTTATTATTATTATTTTTTTTAATTTTTCAAAAATAGTATCGAATTGCTGTTTTTTATTTGTTCACCGTTTACTACGTAGTTTGTAAAAGGATGAAAACATAGTGTTAACGTTAATTCGAATTGTTTAGAAACTCTTTTGATATTAGTAACAATGATCTAGTTTGTTTATTGTAAAAAGTCGAGTGATTTATTTTGTGTGTACTAAGTTTTTGTGTACTAAAGAATGGAAAAAACAATGTTTAAATTGTTTAAATAAATGAAAAATATATAAAAATGCTAAAGAAAATTCCAAAGTGAACCAGTATTTTGCCACGTTTTGCAGGAAAAAAAATGATATTTTGTAATCACCATCTTTAAAATATAACTTAATCATTTTAAATAAAGTAAAAAGAATTCATATTAAGGGTCGTAGATTAATATTTAAACTATAAAAATATAAAAACGTTTCCAAAATTGTACGAATCATGATTAAGGAAGGTGAAATTAAAACCTTTAAATCCCAGTTTAATTGCAAGATGAAACTTGAAGGGTCACGTATTAAGCGTTTTTCACCACCTTTCCTTTTCTTTCTGCTTTCTTGATTTCAGCTTCGACTTCCTTACAGATTTTTTAAGGCTTTGATAGCATTTTTTTGTTTTTGTTTCTTCCAGCTGAAATATTGATGTACCATGCGAAAAACCCTAAATAACTTTTGATCTAATGATCAGAACTTCACATTCTAGAACTCAATCTTAATGTTTCGTGGGGATAACTTCACATTTGCTAATTAATTAGAGCAAATTATATTTTAAGTTATGAAACCAGACACGAAAACATACTTTCTCAGAATAAACATACTCTTTTTAGGCGGATTCGGATTTTTGTTGCCTGAAATATAAAAGTAGCTGCGATTTGGGAAATTTGGTCCCCATAGTTTTCGTCAAGAGAGAAATCCAAAATTCGGACCCCTAATTTTACTTTTTGCGAATTTCGTTATATCTCGAAAAATTTATAAGCAAATCGAAAAATTTTTACACACAATTATACAATTTCTTTATACAAAGTTAACTTCATACAAAAGATAGCATGGAGTGAATATTAATAATTTTTTATTATTTTATTTACTAACAGCCTAAAATATTGTGAATTGTAAGGTAGACAATTAAGTCATTTTAAAGGCAAAATTTGAGACAAATCGGTCGAATAGTTCCTGAGAACTCTACTTTTAAATATTCTACTATTTTAAAATTTTATTCGCTCAGGAACAATTCGTCAAATTCTGTTTCACAAAGAAAAATCCATTCGTTATAAATCATTAAGATCAAAAAGATGGTCAAGTTTTTTTTTTTCTTCTTTCTTTTTTTTTTCTTTTTGCGCACTGAGCAATTTGTAATGTATATGTTTCTTTTCTTTTTAAATAACGAACATTAAATGCTTGTTTCTTTTAATACACTCTTTCAAAATATGTATTATAGGGGGGAAATACAGAATACTCTATATATCAATGATTAAAATGACATTAGAGTAAAAAAAACTATTGATAAAACTTCATACATACAAAAATACCTAGAAAGTTCATTCTGCAGATAAATTATCGAAGATTTCAGTGCTCCTAGAAAAAAAAGAGGGGATATGTCAGTTAATAAAATATTTTAATATATAATATAAAAAAATTATGCATTTTAAATTTTTATAAAATAAAATATAAATTAAACTTGTGAAACTGGCATCTATCTAATGATCATTCATATTTATATATATGTTCCATGACGACTTTCCTTAAAATACATTTTTAGATTTCTTGGAAAAAATTAAATATTAAAAATATTAAACAGCTAAAAAGTATTAATTGCAATGGAATAATAAGTTTGTAGTGTTAAAAAAATATTTCCATTATCCTTTTAATATTTGTTTCTATTCTATGCGATGACTGGTTAATACTAGTCTTGACAATTAAGTCAAAAAATTATAACCCTAGATGAAAATAGCTTTTGGAAATATAAAATTGAGTATAATTCACAAAACAAATGAAAAGCAGATCACTTAAATAAATTTTGAATCGATGCAATCCGATTTGATCATCATGCAATCTTAATCGATATAGCGGTCATTTAATCTATAGCAAACTTGCCACGACAGGACACTCTCATTACTCTTGACCGAAGGTGCTTTCTTTCATAGAGAAGCACTTTTATTTTCTAAAAGAAAGCGATAAACTGAATCAACTAATGGATTGGAGGGATAACTTTAAATATTAATTAGAGCAGGAAACATTTTAGTCTCTGACGTCAGACACAAGTTATTATGATTGTTATTAATATCATCATCATTACTATTATTTTTGATTTCAATAATGATTGAAGATTCTTTAAATTTAACGATTCACAGTTTTCACATAACAGATTTAAATGACAGTTGCGGGGAGAGTTGTTTTCCACAATGTCAATCTCCCATCACAGAATCGAGTTAACATGTCTTAAATACTAGTTCTGTTCTGCTTAGTCTAGCTGGGCTCCTGAGGCCAGTAATGATCCTTTTCCCATACATCCTGTTATGAGAACTTAAGCAAAAACAATAGACAGATTACATGAAATGCAACAATTAAATGGCACATGTTAAGGTAGAGAAAAAAAGAATGGCACTTTGCCATGGTAATAAGAAGCAAATAATTGAATGTATAGAAAAATACAATACATATTTACAAGTAGAGAAACAATATTTACAAGAAAAATAACTATTTACAAAGTGTGAGAAGAGTTAGCAAAATTCAAGATGAGAAACGACAAGATCATAAAAAAATTCATTAACAAAAAAGTGTACCGCTGTTAAAGTAAAGACCCGACCATCCTGGTTATTACCACTAGCGCCGGGTTGCTCTCTCCACTAAAAATTACTCGGATTTATTGGAATTGCAATTTTATAGTGGTAAACAAACTTCAACAATTTTGAGTAGAATCAGTCGAAAGTTTCTGAGTCATAGTTTTTCTTTTTTTTTTTCCAATGCCCACCTGTGTTAACATCCGTCAATTCAGGTATATACAGGGCGATTTTGTTGGCCTCTCTTTCAGGGGTACCATATTAGGTGGGCCAACGTCGCTCTCTCAGTGAGGGCAGACAGTACAGAGAAGGAAAGAACGTCCATGACTTGCCCGGGATTCGAACCCAGAACCTTTCTGATGCAAGGACAGTTCCCTGCCCCCAACACAGGCCGGTCGGCGTTTCTGAGTAATAGAGTTTTATATAAACTTATTTTAAATTTTCATTTCTCACGTACTATCAGTTAGAGGCAGCCCAAGGTTTAAATACCATCATTTAAAACTTCATAGTTTTTAATAATGCAAAAACATGCATTATTTATAATTCAAACTCTTTTCATTCGTTATTAAAGTAGATAGTACATATTATAAATAATCTAAAAATAATTATAATTTGCTGTTGTTGTTGTTGTTCATTTACGTCGCACTAGAGCTGCGCAATAAATTATATTTTGGAACAATTTTTTTTGAATGGACGAGTTTTATTTGTTGCAAAGAATGACACTTACATTGTAGGAAACTAAGTTTCCATTGAATAAACAATGAAGACCATAATGTTCAAATTGCTGCTACCGTCACAGTCCATATTTTGAAGGTTAAGCCATTAACGCAGGTGGGACAGCGGTGTCCCTTTAATACGTTTTTTTTTTCTGATGCTCTAACTCCAAGCAAAAATATATTTTGGTATTTTTTTAATTATAGAAAATAGTTTAAAAGTTACTAAACAAAATTTTCAGATATTATGTTTGTAAGAAATATATTTGTACTAAAATATGAAATGTACTAAAATAAAATGTAATTTGAAAATCTTTTTTCATTCATATTCAAAAATTTATCAATAATTGATTGTGAAAATTAAAGAAATTTTAATGAGGAATTACTGTTTCTTTTAGATCGAAATTACTGTGAACAACTGCTAATTTGAAAATTTATTGTTTGGAAGTGAGTTGCGTTTGGAAAATGTTACCATTAACGCAGAAAAAAACACCGGTGTTTCATACTGTATACTATAACCATAAATTATTATAATTCGAAATGTAATATTTTTCACTTATTTTGACTCAAAGCAATACAAAATAATGAAAAAGTATGAAAAATATGTTTAGTTAAAAGTCTGCTTCAACTGGTTCAATTGTAGAAAGGTATGTTTATTTAGAGAGAGAACGTTTCTTGTGTCTGATTTCGCAATTTGAAATATCGTTTGCTCAATTAATTATAACATTTAAAAGATTTATTTTAGAACCATTGAGGTTGAATCCTAATACGCATTAATCCAATCATTAAATCGTAGATTATTAAGGCTTTCCTTTTTTCTTTTTTTTTTTCTTTTACTTTCACGACACTTTTCAAATTATCTGACATCGTGAGATTTCGCCAGATTGCTGTCAACACATGTTCTTCACATTTAAAATCATGTATACTTTGATAAAAATATGGAGAGGAAAAAATTCAAGCATAAAGAATTTATATCAGTTTCTTATGTTTTAGGTCTCACTGTATCATGTTATCTCGCTGACATGTTTTTGGGAATTGTCGGTAAAAGCCGTTTAGTTCATCAATCTTCATCATTCGCAAATTAACGAAAAAAAATTTCATTTTGATACAAAAGAGCAATTTTAAAACAACCTCACCCCTTTGACACACAATTTTAATCAAATATATTTTTTTTCATTAATTTAGGTCAAAATATGTAAAAAAAAAAATTTTTATTTAACATTTAAATAATTTACAGTTATGAAATACAGCAAGAAACACGGGTGTCTTTGTTCGCGTTAAAGGTAAATTCCTCCAAACGCGTCTGAATACCAAACAATAATTTTCAAATTTGCATTTATTTGTAGTTATTTAAATCTAAGGCAAACAATTATTCCTCAGCAAAATTTCTTTAATTTACACAATCAATTATTAAAAAGATTTTGAATATGAACGGGGAAAAAAATTTCAAACTACATTTTTGGATTTTATATTTTTATACAAATGTAATTCCAATAATCTAACAGATTTTTTAGTAAGAATTATATTGTTTTTTTACAATTAAAAAATACCAAAATATATTTTTGCTTGTAATTAGAGCGTCAGAAAAAAATATATAAAAGGGACACCGGTGACCCATCTGCGTTAAAGGGTTAACCTTATTCCAAGTAACGCCTTTCTTAAATCAGACATCATTAACTTACTTTTTCGCCAACAGCAGACATGTCTCGCAACATATGGCAGCTGAATAAATTTAAACATCCGTTTCTTAAAGTAAAGCGCGAAATATGATTAAATATTTTAATTTTTTGCTGAGAAACTTCTTGCGAGGATAACGTGGTAATTTGTCTGTAACGGAACTGTGCAAAGATTCTGGCATAATCTTTGCAATAAAAAAAATTTGAAGTATTACAGAATAGTCTACAATATACTTCGACGGAATAGTATGGATATTTTTGCTGCACGATGGGTATTATCTAAAGAACTCTAGCCGGAAGTTTGGAGTTGTCTGTTGTTGTAAAAGCAAAAAATAAATAAATTAATTAATTAATTAAAAAAAGCAATAATAGTCTGAAAATAATTTATTGGAATCTGGTGAGATGTATTTATACTGATAGCATTAATTGAATAAAGTTAGATTTAAATTTAATCCGATTAAATCTCTTCCTGTTTAGATATTAGATATGGATTTATTTAAAATTCCTTTTTAAGTATCATATCTTACTATTCAAATTAAATTTAAATGATATACATTTCTTGTACTTAATTTTAATCTATCTTAAATTTCCGATTTCAAAATTTGCTATTTATATATATAAATGCTAGGTAAAGTCTTATTTTTGCTAATTTAGTCTCCATATACATTGGGCTGCAGATAAATTTTGATAAATAAACATAATGCTGCAGGTTGACTTAGTAAATTCTGATACAAGGACCTTGTCCAAAACAGCGTTTGAAATACAAATAATTGTTGTGTTTGAAGTAATACAATGATAAGCTTCCTAAATGGTTGAAGCGCTTTTGTATGATTTCCATGAACTCTATAAGATTTTTCTGTGTATTGTTCTCTTATCTACTTGAAATTGTAAAAGTTTATTAATAACCTATCTCCAAACATTACAAAGGTAAAGCTAAATGTATATATAATTTCAGGATGATTGTTCCGGTACTATGAAAAGTACCAGTATGAATCCCATGACACGAAAAAGACTTATTCTGTAATTCTAAGATTCAGTAACAAACAATGAATAAATGAAACGCAAAGCCCTAACATTTATTTACTGCCTGATTAACTTTTCAGCACGTTCTTGCTAATACAAAGTGTCCAATGTATTATTACAAATTAATGTGTAAATATTGTAAAAATAATTTACTAATTTAAGTTTAAATATTGTAGAAAAACTTACGATAATGAAGTAAACTAAATAAATTAATATTAAATAATTAATAAAGTAAATAAATTAATAATGGAAAAATATTTCGCTGATATTAAAATTATATAAAAAATGAGCATTTAAAACTACACAACTTTACTCTATATCGTGTGCTCTTTTTTCTAATTGAAATACTAATTTTTTCCCCATTTTAGTTACTATGAAATTTAGGTACTATGAATTTTAAAAGTTTTCCTATAAATATTTCTGCTATTTTAAACGTTAAATATTTTAATTATTTCTCAATATAATGAATGAAGCTTAATCACTTTCATGGTAAAAATCCTATTAATTTTTAAGTAATAAAAAGAAAATAAGTTAACTACAAGGGTTGTTTTTTAAGTAGGGCCCGTTTTAAAATAAAAACCAAACGGAAGGAAATTTTTAAGAAGCAAATTTATTTTCAGATTTCAGATACGTTTCTCTTTTTTTCAGCTTACAAGGGAAACTAGGGAAGTGTGACTCGCCAATTTTGAAATAAACTAGTGGGATGTATGCCTTATGAGGAATAATTTTAGGGGGTAACATTCGTTTCGGCCCATAGAAGGACCTGTGAGAGATAAAAAATAATTCAATTTGCAGAAAAATCGATATTTTATTACTTCAATGCAGACTATTAGTTATTGTAATTGTCTCATACTTCAATTAATTTGTAATTAATTGGTTAATTAATTAATTTGCCAATTAATAAATTAATTAGAAAATTAATTAATTAATTAATTAATTTGACAATTAATAAAATAATTAGAAAATTAATTAATTAATTATTAATTGATTTGCAATTACATACATAATAACACATACATAAAAAAAATTTAATTTTTTTCTTTTTTTTTTAAAAATTCGATGTACATTTTTTTTAAAAATTAACCTAACAGGTTTTACTGAAAAACTACAGATATATAAAATTTTCGAAATCAATTTTGACAGTAAGTATGCATTATATAGTACGTGAAAATACCACAAAATTAATTGGAGTATGAGATAATTACAATAACTAATAGTCCGCATTGAAGTAATAAAATACTGATTTTTCTATATATTGAATTATTTTTTATCTCTTACAGGACCTTCTATGGGCCGAAACGAATGTTGCCCCCTAAAATTATTCCTCATAAGGCATACATCCCACTAGTTTATTTCAAAATTGGCGAATCACACTTCCCTAGTTTCCCTTGTTAGCTGCCAATTTTGATTGAAAACTTATAATGCCTTACAACTAGATTTAGAATACCCTCTTCATGCAAACTTGCCGCCTGCTCCGCTAACCAAGAGGCCATGACCGTTTTCACGTATTCGTCATCGTTGTATTGATTGCCGTCAAAGTGAAGTCTGAAACATAGGGAAAGCTGAAAATCACTCAGCTCAAGGTCTGGGCTGTAGGGAGGGGTGATCCAAAACTTCCCAACCTAAAGCAGGGATCCGAACTGCATAAACAGAGATTGTCATAGAGTAGCAAAATTCCATGTCAGCATGGTAGGGAATTTTACTATTTCAGAAATCGTAACTTCAGAAATCTACCAGTGAATGCATGCAGCAGACAGGTTTTTTTGCCGACAAAAAACACATCACTGTCCATATCTCATGTGGGGAGGAATATTTGTTAAATTTGAACATTTTAAGGACAGAACTGACAGTACAGTTTACCTACACAAGCTACAACTGAGCACAGTTGTTCCCTAGGAATGCCTGGACACAAAACACGCTCTCGTTGCGACGCACGCGTCACCTATTAGTGTACTCAAAAAAACGACCCTTACTTAAAAAAACAACCCTAGTATGAGTGGAAGAACTCCTTTTAAAGTTCCTCTTCGGACAGAGAAAAGATTCTACCTCCTCCAATAATTTAAACAAAATGAATTATATGAGCACAATCTTCTTACTTAGTAAAATAACAAATTTTTGTTAAGCTATCATTTTTGCTTCACTTCATCTATTGAAATATGTTCCATTGAATCCAAATTCAAATTCATTTTAAATTCGAGGATTGCAAGCACTTTTAAAACTTTTTGCAAAATTCGAAGTATTAAAATCATTGAAATTTTAAATTTGATAGTTAAGTTTAGTAGAACTCATTTCAATGAATAGAACGAAACAAAAAATATTCAAAAATAATAATTACGTAGTACTTAAACTAAAAATAAAAAAAAAAGAATTCATGTAGTTCCTTGCTGAGGAGTTGGTCTATTTAAATAGACATCTAAAGTTTATGGTCGGTACAAAACATTGGTCACTTGCAAAACAGAAATATTATTCCTTCTTTTTCAGATTTTAAGAGCAATAAATTTATTAAAATTAGCTTTAATAAGTATTTCACTGGAAAAAAAATTAAATGCTAAAATGTTTTTCACTAAGAAGATTAATAACTTTCAAATAGCGCATTGAAAGGAAAATTTTAAAAAATTAAAATTTGAACAATATTTTAAGATACCTACTTTAGCACAATCACAGTTAAGTGCCGAAACGTCAACAAATTTTGAAATCAAAACCCTTAAGTGACAAATGTTTCGATTCCGACATTTTTATCTCGGATGCAAGAGTACAAATTTCCAATTCTTATCTCGTTTTTTCGGAAAAAAACATATGTAGTTTTCTCATTTGAAAAGTTATCGAATTTGCTTCTGATTAAGGCTGCAGTTTCTTTATATTAAAGTATAAGTTATTTTTTAACGAAGATACGTTTACGCTATCTTTAGCAATTTAAGCAAATATGCTTACGTGCTCAATTCCTTTAGTAACGTACGTTTACTTGCTTGTAAGAAATTAACCAAAAATTAAATTACACAAATCTTACGCTATTTTTAAATTATTTATATGCAGCTATTTACATTAGAGGAAATGTCTAAGTATGGCGCATCACGAAATTTCTTTGCTTTAGTCAAACTTTTAAAATTTTCGAAAATATTTTTTTCAAAAATTATGATTTGAGTAACAATTCAGTGGAAAATAAAAACCGCGTATGAGGCATTAACTGCATAAATTGATTACACTGGGGGAAAAAATTATTTTGCATGATATTTTTAACAGATTGTGTGTACTTTCATATCGCTTATTTTAAATCTGCTACCGGCTTCTCTCTCCAAACAGCAGTTTGCTCGAGTTTCTTACTACTTTTAACACACATTTATGTGTACACTTTAAATATATGTGTATGTATAAAAAGTTCTACATTTAACACGTGTTTATGTGCACGTTACATTGTTATTCAGGAGCATATTTGAAAATGCAAAGTATATTTTCAGGGGAAATGTCTTACACTGAATTAAATGAGGCAAATCTCGAGACGATAGGATTAAGAAGGACGATATGTTCAGAAGTTATACAAGCATTTTATGTACAAAAAATACAATGAGTGCTTGGTACAGGTACAATTGAATACAGGTTGTGAGTTATAGTTTTATTCCTATTTGTTCTCGTTCACGAATCAAAAAATCTAATACTTTCAAAGTTGGATTTTTTTTGCATAAAAAGTATTACTTTCGTATTGTTCTTGTTATAAAGAAATTACAAATGAAAACAGGCCTCACTTGTCTGTCTAGAAGAAATTCTTTTCTCGCCTCAAATCCCCCCCCCCGGATCCACCACACAAAAAAAAAATGTTAAGCGTATAGAGGAGAGGAGAGAAGAGGAATTTTCAGAAGCAATTTATAATAACATAACGCAACTTCTTGTCAAAAACTATTTTGGATATTAATGTTCCGAAAAAGCACTTTTTTTTCTATTATTACTGCATTGTATCTTTCTTAAAAATTCTATGATTCGCCTTAAAAATTCTTAAGATCTGCTGAAATACGCAAAAGGTAATAGTTACAGTGAGAGATTCAAACTTTCAACTGTCCTCCTGACTATAAACTATTGGGACCACGTTTTTAGTAACCATGTATATGGATGTAACGTCTCCGAATAAATATTTTTGATACGTTATTAAAACCTCCTTCAATAAACCCTAATTGATGTAAAATCAATTAGAATTAATAAAATAATATTGCTATATATATTTATTACTATTTAACAATTGTTATTTTTGCATTAAAATTGCAAAATCTTTAAAAAAAAGAATTTTAAAAAAAAGCAATAATATTTTTTTTACTCAAATAGAATCTTTTTACTGAAATGTTCTGCCTTAAATGCTTTTAACTCATAGTTTTAGAACATTTGACAGAAATGAAATTGAAAAGGTATGCACATTTGAGGTTGTAAATAATAGCAAGAAGAAAAAAAAGAAGTAAAAGTTGCGAAAATTTTTAGATTGCTATCAGAAAAGTTGGGATTAAAAACAGCAAAATATGTTTGATAGAGAGGTGAAACGAAATGTTCTTTTAATAATCTTCCTCTGAATTCTTTGTTTTGAAAGGCAATCAAAAGTTTTTCATATGTTAAATCCAAATTATTCAATAACGATTCCTCCTATTTCAATTTTTTTTTTGCTGCTTAGCTATTTATTTGCATTCCATAACACGGGCACTTTTTTTTTGCTCCATTTTAAACACGGATTCTTAAAATATGCATTAAGTGTCGTCATTGCGTAACATTGTTCCTTTGATCTATTGTTCCTTTTTGTGTGCGTTGTCACAAAATTAGTTTCATTTTTCATTTCCCTTTTTCTCTCTTTATTTTATTTTGTTATTTTTTTCTTTATTTTATTTTATTATTTTATTATTTAAATTTTTAAATCGGATTGCTTTTGATGCGAATCTTTCTTATTGCTCATAAATTTCAGCGAAGTAAAAAATTCAAGATATCCTAAAACAATGCAGAAAAGAAATTCATTTGCTCGTTTTTTATTGACAAAAAATGAAGTAAATAAACTTTACTGTTTTTAGTCTTATATGCATTTTCTTTCCGACCCAATTTCATAAAAATAGCAAAGAAATGTTTTTAATCGTTTTAAATATTTGCGACTTATACGTGACTTATCAGGGAAAAAAAAGCATAGATCCCCACCATTTTATCGTTATTATTTTAGATCATTATTATTTGTGTGATGAAAACTCGTAAAAGCAGTTAAAAGAAGGAACAAAGAACTATCAAAATACTTAAAAACATTTTATTTCCATAGAAAGTGAATAGTCATTGTTTAAATGGACCAAACTCTTAATATATCTTTCCTGAAACTGCAAAAGTGTTTCTTCAAATGCATCTATACATGACTAAAAGATGCTTGGATACGTGACACCAAAAATAATAATCAAACCGATAGTTCTTTATTTCTTTGACGCGCATCTATGAATTCGGATGCAAAACCGGAATGGTTTTACCGCGTGGAATTTTCAACACACCGACGTGACAAGCATCTGTGGAAAAATTACTGCGTCAGCGGGAACGCAGTTCTCAGGATTTCAAACATTTTATCTGGCATTAAAACAAACAAATACTTCTACTGCTACTTTCCCGATGTGCTTGTCTTGATTTGGCTGTCTGTATATTTTCATCTTTTTCATTTTAATGTTTATATTTTCCACTATTGCATAGTGTTACTTTTTGCTTAAATTCTATTAATACTTTCTCTTAGAAAGTGTAGATTTCATATCAACAGAATTCCAGGTAGATAATTTACTTTTCTTAAATTATGTTTTGTATCTTTTATATTTGTACATTAGCTTTCTTCCGGTTGATTACACTGCAATTTACAGCTCAATTAAAGTATCTTACATCCTGTTTATTTTTTCAATTAAATAATCTAACAATAAAAATAAGAATTGTGTGACTGACTAAATAAAAGGAACAAAATTGCGTGACATGTCACCGTTTTTTTTTTTATCACTGAGCAAAATATCTTTGCTATGCAACACCATCGTTGTATTCATTTTTAACTAAAATTTGTCTCTAGAGAAAAAGAAAAAACTTATTTGCTACGATAAGTTATTATATTATTAAGATAATATCATATTTTTCAAAATCTAATTTGTTTTATAGTTTAGAGGAGTAATTGCAACAAATATTAGTTTGTGTTTCAATATAATAGATCTATCCTTAAGATTTCGCTATACCGCAATAGGAACTTTTCGTGACTAAATCTGTTTCACCTTCTTAGTATTATAAAATATAAAGGAAAGGTTCAGATAAAATTAAAGAGTTTCCATTGTAAAAATTTTCAAGTAAACCTTTAAGTTCTTTCAGCATTTCAAACTTGAGGTAAAACATGAAGTTTCAAATGCAGAAAAAATCTTATCAAAATTCTAATAAATTATTGGAAGATAATTTCTCCACTACGTAATCTTGAGAAATCCTGCAATTTCCTGTTTCCTCTCTGATATTTTATAAATTTTTTCTTTTTTTTTTCTCAGCATTTAAAACTTACATGGTTTAGTCTAAGTTTACCTTAAGTCATGCTTTCCATGTTTTAAGTTACTTACATTGCTGAAAGAGAATTTGCTATGAAGGATTTCTCAAGTAGTATCAAAATTGCTATGATTCCCCCCCCCCCCAAAAAAAAAAACACCTGAAAAATCTGAAACAATAATAAAATACACTTATAGAAAAAAACCACTTTGGTTTTTCGTAATTTTATTTATTTTTTACAAATCAACTCAAGATGTTTTTATTACAGAATAAATTACAAACTTAATATGTTGAAAAATTTATAATTTCATTACCTCTATATTCTACTGTGCTTTAAAATTTCTAATTAATCTTTTAAATAACATGTACAATTAGAAATAACATACTATGGTATTCTCACAAAGATTTGTGATACTAATTCACAATATAATTAAAACCAGGGGTCTGTTTAGAAGAAAATTGGGTCCATTAACGGATTCTTCACAAAATATCTTTTCATGAAAACGGACCCTTCACAAAATATTTTAACGTAAAAACGGACCCTTCGCAAAATAATTTATCCTTTAATCGGACGCATCACAAGAGATACTCGAAAACTCGAAAGACATTTGCGTAATATTGTAAATGGGAAAAATTGACTGATGCTGAGTGTTCAGCTATCATAGATATTTTCAAATCGACTGGCAATCGATGTATATTGTTCTAATATTTTGTTAATCATGTTTTTCTGCTATAATTCTAAGGCTAAGTTTGATCTTGTTTCATTTACATTATGTACCTTAACCTCTTCGAAGTCAAAAAAAATTTATTAATTCCAAATGTAGTATTCTAAGAAAATATTTCTACTTCAGCAAACATCATGTGTACATTCTTATTGATATTAAATGATATTTTTTTGTAAGTAAATAATTGAGCAATATATTATTCATAAAATTAATTGATAAAATATTATGAAATAAATATTAACTCTTATAAATTTTTAAAAAAAACTATTATAAATTTAAGAATTGTTTAAGTTTGCTTAATGTGTAGCACATTAGAAGTGATACATAACTAAGTTGTGTTGATTTAAAATACGTCACTTAAAATTATTAAAAATGGGAGTGATTTTGTTTCCATTATTTGTCCAAAATGAATATTCTGTGTTGTGCAGTATGGGCTAAATACCAAATATTTGTATGTTGCATCTTTAATTTAGTAGCAGCAATAGCTGTTTATTTTTGAAAATTTAATTTTTTTTATTATAATTTTACAGTTGAGCATAATTTTGTATCCATTTGAAGAGGTTTTTTGCAACAACAGGACCCTATTAGCACAAATTCACAAAGCAGGACACTGGTTGAACAAATGTGACTTAACTCTTATTTTATATTCACAAATTACAAGTAATTTTTTCACAATTTTACAAGAACAGGACCTTTCACAAAATGTCTGAACAGACCCCTGCTGTCTATGTTTTTCTGAACCTGTAAGGTACCTATTTTGTGAAAATTTAGGCATAATTTGTGGAAATTAAAAATTATATTAAAAAATCAACACAAAAATATGGATTTATCCTTTCTTACGGGATAAAAAAACAAAATTTTAAGAAAAAATATTTTGTGAAATTGAATTTGTGAAGGTACCTACTGCCAAATGGTAGTAAATTTGACCTAGACAAACCCCGGGAAACTGTTGTAATTACAAGCTATAATATTTAGTATTTTTTTAAATCGCGATTCAAGGAAAAGTAAAATTTATTCATAAAAGTATTTTAAATACAATTTTCTCAGACCTGTTAGTCCTGTTATATATAGTTTTAAATGATTTTTTTTTAAAAATTACTAAATTAATGCTATTTATTAATGCAGTAAGACTTACTCCAAAACTATCAAGAATGAAGAAAAATGTGGTGAAAAAATCCCAATTAACTTTGAAAAAACCAAATAAACCCTCATAATACTGCAAAACCATGGAAAAGCTCTTATGGTTTGGATTTTTTCTGAAAAAGCAGAAGTTTTTTTACATCCCTGCACAGTATACTGTTCTCAAAAAGTAACTTTAGGTATTCAAGCATTTATGGATATAATATATTCAGATATCATACAGATATTTTATGGTAAGATATTTATATACATATTACAGATATTATATTTTATGGAATAAATTTCTGGGAATACTATTTTGTGAACTCTATCTGTTAAACTTTTTATGTTAAAAAATTACTTTTACTTTAATAACAAAACTTTTCAATCTTTCAAAATAAGCATAAAATTATTGATTCTTTTGGCAAAAATATTGACTAGATATAAATAAAAAATAGCTCACTTGGCAGTGTCAATCACATGTTTGGCCTAGCCCTAAACACAGGGTGCATAGCGTTTTCAAAAAGTGCTTATTTTCGATTTTCATTTTTTAAAAGCTCTTAAAGGAGCTTTTTTCATTGGGATGTTTTTGAAAAGTGCTGAATTTTCCCTTTTAGAAAATGAGATTTTTTTTTCTTTGCCATGTCGATTTTCACTGCGTATCCGTATTCATACCTGCCAACTTTTAATCCCTTCCATTATGATTTTTCCAAGTGGTAGTAAAATGGAATTAAAATTTCAATCGTAAGCAAAAAAATAAGTTGCATTTGATAAAGCATCAGCTGGCAACCATGATAGTAACGCATATTAATATATATGTTTAATTTTTTAAGAATAGTGGTGATCAAATCCATTTAAAAATTAAGTTTGTAAAAGAGAATGTAGTATATATTTACTACCACTTTAAATATAAAAATAAAATTTTACGCCAAATGCGTAAAAGTTGGCAGGTATGCGTATTATGCAAAAGCATGGTTTTCACATTGTTCTGTACAACTTTTTCGCAATTCATTCAACCACAATCCATTGTGGCGTGTCGTCAGCCCATAACGGATGATAGCTCCAATCATGTTACATGTTTGATGAAATACTTGAGAGTGACTGCTGAGCTGGGTTCGCTGAGGTTTTTGCACTCTCGTGTGCAACTCTGCTGCATTTTGCAAGATATTCTCAACCTCAGGCTTCATTTTCCACTCTCTGAAGTCGAACAGAAAAATCTCTATCTCTTTATGGTGGCTAATATAATCCAGAAAAGAGTTCTTTGTCAGAATGCTTATTTCTTGTTGAGTGATTTGGCTACGCACCCAGATGTAGAGTCTAACCAAAGAATGTAGAAAGGAGGGGAGGTCGAGGTCTTCGAATATGTAGCTAACGTGGGGATCTATTCATTGTTGTTCGCTAAGCTATGCCAGGAAAACAACTTACAAGGTGAACAACATACTCAGATTTAGCAGAACATCATAGCGCATGCGTATAAGAGGTAAATTGACAATCAACAAGTATGTTGCCTATGAACTGGTTGTTGAACAACTCTATTCCTATTACACATATATAAAGGAAATGGTAGGTATGTTGCTTCTTGTCATTTCATTCTTTTAATGTCAAAATATGTTAGCAGATTTAATTAACACTGTGTTGTGGCTTATCCTCCAATGCCTGACAAAGTCGGACAAGGTCCATCAGACCGTTGACCCTAAGAAAATCGAGGACCAGAAGGGGGAAAAGGATATGTCCTCTCCGGAAAGCCCCAAACAGTCCAGGATGTAATTAACATAGATGATATAAGTGTATTCTCAAAGAAATATCTTAATTAATACAGCACTGTTTATTAATAGTGCGAAAATGCAGAACAAACCAACAAGTAACAAAAAGAGAAAAAATTTTATTCTTCACTCTAATCCCAGTAGTGGTTGGGAAGAGAAAAGGGTGCAAACCTGTTACAAGAATTTCCACTATATTGTCCTTAAATGTTGTTGTCCCCCCCCCCTATATACACAGAATGCGCCTAAACTTAAATGACTGGTTTACATTATGCCTGTGGAAGCTACACTTCTTTCCCTATGTATATTCTTTGTTCTAACAGCAATGCGAGAAATTCACTCAGTGATTAAAAAAACATCTAATTTTTCTTTTGCTTTACATTTTTTTTATTAAAAGTCAATTATTTGCCTTTATAAAATAATTAGTTATTGTTATTTATATTATAATTTACTATTGGTATTTTAATTACATCTTTAATATGTTGCTAGTTATATCAGCTAATCGAGAATGTTAAATTTTATGGCTGAATAATAGACTATCATTTTATTGATTTTTTTTATATAATAAGAATTTTATTAGCACGCATAGTAATACAGGGTTATTCATAATTCCCTCCGCCTGTAAACGCTATTTTTCTTTACTACAACTAGCTTCAGTGGTACATGTTACTGCCATCTACCGGCAACTGCTTAAATTAAAACTTGAATACTTTCGGAATAATTTGGTATGTTCTTTTTTGCCATATTCATCTTCGATTTTTTACTATAACGCTTCGAAACCCCGGAGGGAATTATGAATAACCCTGTATAAAGTTAATCAGTTTGCCAGTAAGTAGTTTAAAACCGCTTGAATACTTAAAAGTTGAAATTCAGTGCTTCGTAGTATTTAGTTAGTTAAAAAATGTAGTTTCATTGCATTCTAAATCAATCATGCATTTATGACTAACAGAATAACTGCTCTGGCTATTCTTTTCAGAGCAATTTTTTCAAAATAAGAAATGCAGGGAAAATCCCCAATAGTAGGCAACTTGATCAAGATTCCAGCAACCTATTTGTTTGCTTTCGGTCTATCATTTCCATAGAATTATATTTATTTTATTATTTTAATTACATTATTCATGCTTGAGCAATTAAAATATGTACTAAATAATTGTTTTTCTTAGAATATTATTAAAAATACATGAGTGAATTTAAGAATAATTTACCGAATATTTTTCTGAAAAATTCATTACGATGTTATATATTTGAACTATCTGATTACCCATTCTTAATACAGAGTGAATAAATAAAACTTAATAGAATAATTTTAGTTTTTTATTTATTTATTATTATTTGTTTCTCTTCCCCATGGGTTTACATTATTTGGTTAAGCCAAACATGCTTAAACATAATGTTTTTTATAGTCCATCCCATCAGATTATAGATTAACTGTATTTAGCATCACTTGACGTGATTAAAATGCTTGCGACCGATTCATGATAGCCAGAATTTACCAGTTACTTAACAGCGTTACTTATTACCAAAATATATTGAGCGTATGGCGATTTTCTACTGTTCCTTTTCTCCATTAGCTTCAACTTTGCTTTTTAATACTTAGATTATTTCTTTTATTTAACTATGCATCTATTACCTAAATTTATTATTGTATCAGCGTCAATAATTGTACGGCGATTCCTTTATCTTACTTCGAAACGAATTACACTTTTTCATTGACTTCGCTTTTAGAGATAACTACTTTTTTAAGATAATTATTTAAATTATCATTGACTTAAGGTTATTTACTTGTATTGAATCATGTTTTAAAATAATTATTCTACACAAAATAAACATTTGATTTCATATAATGTTAGAAATACTAGCTTTAGAAAATTTAGTGAAGTAGTCCCCCATTTCATTTTATCCGACTTGGATAAAATGAAAAGCTTTCTACAAACACAAAATCTCAATTAAAAAACGTTCTGTACGCATTGTTAAACTCTGTTAGTTTCAATCCTTTTGTAGTCCCCTTAATAATGCGAAATTCCTCTGAAAATCACGGATTTTTTTAAAAAAATGTTAGGTTTCTTTTATTAAAAGTTACCCCTCAAGAAAGGAGCAGTTTTCCATGTTTTATGTACTAGTGAGGTGGTATTTAATAATCTTAGTGGTAGTTACGGCACATTACTTCCCTTTCAGAATTTTTATCTTTAGTAGAATTCAATGAGCAAATATCACCAGTTGATTTATACTGTTTATATATACAGTCAAACCCCGCTATAGTGAACCTTCAAGGGACCGAAATTTCTGTTCAGTATAGCCGGTAGTTCACTATATATGTTCAGCAAACAATTTTAACTAATGCTTCCGAACTCCTTTTTATTATACATTATTTAAATATATGACCAATAAAATGAAATACAAAAATGACTGGACAATAATACGTTGTAACAATAGATGTGTTAACTTGCTTTTATTTTTCATTACTCTTCGTCTTATGTACAAAAAAAAAAAAAAAAAAATTAGTAATCTTTAATTGATGCAGGGAAAAATTTGTCCTTACATCTGCCTAGGTAGGCCTTTGTTTAGGGATGGAAAAGTGCAATAAAAGAAGCAAACAGGAGAAAATGCTTATAGCTACATTCCACTCTCTATAGATGGTTTTAAAAATCAGTATAAGTATTTATTTTGAAGTAGACATTCCAAAATTATTAAAAAAAAAAAATGAAAAAAAATCAGTCGAAGACAGAAAAAGTTCATAATATCCAACTTCCTCACTTTTTTAATTCACTATATCCACAAAAAATAACATTATACGTGTATAGCAAGGCACGGGACCAAACATTTCATTCACTATATCCGGGAGTTCACGATAAACCTTGTTCACTACAGCGGGATTGATGTCGAGACTTTGGGATGGCCTGTCAAGCTCTTGCACCCCCATTTCATCAAACCAGTCCGTGATGGCATGTGCTTTATGAATGCAGGGGTCTGTCTAGGTTTTTCTGAAAGGTACCTATTTTGTGAAAATTTAGACATAATTTGTGAAAAATTCAAAATTATTTTACAAAATCAATACAAAAACATGGTAAAAATATAGATTTATCGTTTCTTAAAGGATACAAAAATAAAATTTTAAGAAAAAGTATTTTGTGAAACTACCGTTTTTCCTAAAGTTGAATTTGTGAAACTACCGTTTCACCTAAAATTGAATTTGTGAAGGTACCGCTAAACGGTAGTAAATTCGGCCTGGACAGACCCCTGAT